>NC_048311.1:34475984-34504378 GCF_013100865.1 Trachemys scripta elegans
TTCCCCCCCCCCCCCCCCCCCCCGGTATTAATACATACTCTGAGTTAATTAACAAGTAAAAAGTGATTTTATTAAATACAGAAAGTAGGATTAAAGTGGTTCCAAGTAGTAGCAGACAGAACAAAGTGAATTACCAAGTGAATGAAAATAAAACACACAAATCTAAGCCTAATACAGTAATACAACTGAGTACAGATAAAATCTCACCCTGAGAGTGTTTCAATAAGTTTCTTTCACAGACTGGATGCCTTTCTAGTCTGGGCACAATCCTTTCCCCTGGTACAGCCTTTGTTCCAGCTCAGCTGGTAGCTAGGGGATTTCTCATGATGGCTCCCCACTTTGTTCTGTTCCACCCATTTATATATCTTTTTGCATAAGGTGGGAACTCTTTGTCCCTCTGTGGGTTCCCACCCCCTCCTTCGCAATGGAAAAGCACCAGGCTAAAGATGGATTCCAGTTCAGGTGACATGATCACATGTCACTGTAAGACTTCATTACCCACTTGCCGGCACACAGGGAGACTTACAAGTAAAACAGCCATCTGCAGACAATTGTCCTGATTAATGGGAGTCAAGATTCCAAACCACCATTCATGGCCCACACTTTGCATAAATTACAATAGGCCCTGAGAATAATACTTCATATTTCTAGTTTCAGATACAAGAGTGATACATTTATACAAATATGATGATCACACTCAGTAGATTATAAGCTTTGTAATGATACTTTACAAGAGACCTTTTGCATGAAGGATATTCCAGTTACATTATATTTAAACTCATTAGCATATTTTCATAAAATCATATAGAGTACAACGTCACAGCCTGTATTTAATTTAAATTAAAAAAATCTGATTTAGCTGATGAATTTTTTTAAAGAGAATCCCTGATTTTTATCGACTCCTGGAGGAGGCTGTGACCGGGGAGGGACATGCGTGGGGGCAGGTGGCTGGGGGGCATGGAGCTGTGCTGCCCTGCATTGGAAGGGTGGGGGTAGTTAGGGGAGGTTGGAGGAGGAGGGGAGTGGGCAGGAGAATGACACGGGTGAGAAGCAGGGTACTGTGGGAAAGCTATAAGGGCATTGAGGGAGCCTGGGAAAGACTATTCATCTCCCTTTCCCCTCTACCATCCGCTACCCTATATCCGCCCAGGTATAAGAACACACCAACACATGCACACGTTTCCTGTGGACTTGCAAAAGTCTGCTGGATGAGAGCCCTGCATTCGGTGAACTCCATACGTCTCAGCAAAGCTCCCCTTCCCTGGACCTTATCTTCCAGCCCGATTGTCACTTTGGTGCTCATTCAAAACACTAGTAAACTGCAACAAAAAGACGTGTTTAAAAAGGAATGAAGGTGGCAGGTGTTCCACTGGAGTCAAGCTCCCCCAAAACAAGATTACATTTTCGTTAGGAAGCCCAAACGTAAGGATGTCTGTGGTAGTAGATCCATAATTATTCATTTCCAGAGTTCTCCCTCATCCTTATTCCCTTGCCACGCTTATACCACCCACTCGGACTTAGCGCTTTCTCCTCGCGTTGTCGGAAATACACCCAAGCCAATATAACAAATTTGTAGCAGATTACAAAGTCCATGTCGTATTCGAGGGATCCACATCATGAAGATGAGGCTGAGTGGGGAGTGGTGGGGGGGATGGGCACTTCTGGGTGCTAATTTCTTATTCTCTTATAGCTCAACGCCTGGACCTGGTCTCGAGGTTTGTGAAAGAAAACAAGGGCAGAATCATTCCATTTGAGAAGCAGCAAGGCTTTCAGCTGCGCGTTTGTGACCTGGACGAGACGTTCTATGCAGGGCAGTCGGACATGCTGGAAGACTGGGAAGTGCTTTACCTGCCGAAGCCTGTGAAGATGGAGGTTCTTGGCATCGTGGATGATGTGCCATGTCTGGCCACTGGACAACAGCTGGTTATCCTTGTTGCAGACAACGGCAGCGTTTATGCATACGAAGAGGAGTTGTTGCACAGAGTTGGCAAGACCTTACAGGAGTTTTTAAGAGACGGGCTATGGCTCTTCGGACAGGAAGTCTATGCATGTGCAAAGGACCTGGAGCCTAATGTAAGTCGTCAGCATAGCTGTCTCTGGGAGATGCTGGCAGCTCTAGGTGCCTTTGAGGGAGAGATGTGATTGGAGCACAGGAGTGGGAGCCAGAAACGTTTCACGCTGGCTCCTGCTCTGGCCTTGCACGAGTCACCCAACCTTTCTGGTTCAGGTGCTTACCTGTTGACTGGGGACAGCAAGCCCTGCTCACCTGCTTCCTGAGGGCTTGTGACCCTTACTTAGTTACTGTTTGTAACCAAAAAGGGCTAAGAACACTTCTACAGGGGATTCTGGAGGACTGGGAGGGGATGCCCCCAGCGCAGGAATCCCTAAGAGAAGAGATGTTGAAATCCTCTCCGTTCAGCTCTCTAACAGCTGTTCTTGTTGTTCTCGCAGAGTGAAGAGGAGTGGGTGAAGGACCCAGAGATCAAGCAAATCAGGCAGAGCACCAGAGACTTCATCAAGAGTAAAGAAGAGGCGTTTGGGAAGCACCTGGATTTCCTTAGTAATCTGTGATATTTCTAGTCTTGTAGACCATTCTTGGGTGAGGTGTGGAGCCCACCTGAGATACGGCCCAGCAGCAGCAGAGAGAGGAGAGAACCTGAGGGAACGGTTTTTGCAGGGAGAATATCTTGGGTCTCCTGCTCATGGCAAATTTATGTCTTATCACAGAAACAACGTTGCTGGTTTTCCTGGGTCTGCCATGGTTTGGCTGGCTGTGATTTGCAGGACTTAACTTTTCCATCATCAGCCCTGAGCCTCCACTTCTTGTCTGTCTCCCTCCAGTCCCCTTGTTTCAGAGTCATCATTGGCTTAGAAAACTTCCTTTTCTGAGCACCATTGCCATTCGAGATTTACTAGCGTGCCACAGTGGAAAGTGGCCGAGCTCAGCTGGTGTGCGATGTTTGTGTACTGCAAACGAAGAAATGTGTGGAGTATTGTATACTCATGGACTCTAGAGCTGTGCACTTTATTGCGATGAGGATAGGCATACCACCCTGTGCCAGCAGACCCCCTAACACGATCTGGACTTGTATTGACACCGTGGGGGACCTCTGTATTGCTGTCAACCTTTTGTTCTGATTATTGTTGTGAACCCCGGGGCCTGATTGACTGCCAGATCTACCCCTTGGCCTAAGCTGCGAGAGCTCATCTCCCTACTCACTCTCTCTATGCGGGGATGGGGACTAAGGGGTCTGTAAACTCCACAGTCAGTACAGGTCACTTGAGCTGAATTCTCTCGACTTGCATTCTGAGATGCTGCTCCCGCTTGACAAGTGGTAAATATTCTGAACCAGCAGAGGTTGAAGGTTCCAAAGATGGTCCTAGAAGGTAGAGATAAAAATCCCCACTGCTCCAGGTGTTCCCCATGTTCTCTGTGATGCCACGTCACAGACTCGTAAATTATCACCATTCTTTGTATTTGTTTCCAATAGCACCCTTAAACTGTGAGGTGCCTTTCAGCAGTACGAGAAGGGACTTTTCCGTCCCAAGCCCACAGTCGAAGGACTATCAGGCAAGTTACGGGGGGGGGGGAATGGACAAAATAATTCTCTGTACAAATCAACAAGATCTGCTATAGGCAGCACAGCAGAAGTGGACTCTGAAGAGAAACTTATAAATGGAGGGGGGAGGGGTCTGGGAGCTTGCTTCTGACACAGGCACTAAGGGTGTGACATGCCCCATTCTGCTGAGAAACGCAGTGCAGGCAAATGGAACGAAAGTAGCTTGTTTAGCTAGTGAGACTCTTCTGCTGAGATCTGCTCTGTCACTGTAACTCTCAATTTTGCTTTGAGAAGTGGAGTCGATGGCTGGGAACCAGAGTCCTGAGAAGAATCAGTCGCTGAAGAACCTGCAGGAAGATGCCTGGGGATGGACTTGAGCAAATGGTATGGCGTGTCTGTTTCTCTTACCCCGCATGGGATAGCTGAGTAGCTGTATTTCTCCAGCCCTAACGCCTGGCGGGACTTGCCACACAAACCACTAGAAGCATATTCTCGAGTCACGGAGAACTCTGAAATCTCTTCGGCTGTTTGGCTTCTGCTCTCATCACTTGGTCTGTGGTGGCCAGACTTTTTGCTAGGCCTTTATTGCCAGCGGTACAGGGCTGCCTCTTCCAGCAGCTGAGCGAGGACTTTGTAGTGTTGTTTCCCACTGAGCGTCTTTTCCTGCCTCAGGGCTGTCGGGTTCCATCCCTATCTGCCGGGGGGTGGGAGGTGGGGTGGGAATGGACAGGGTTTCATGATGCTTTGCCTTGCTTAATACTTGGAGCTGCTTATTTATATCACGTGCTTTTTTCACTGGATTTCCACATTTACTGAAACCTTGTTTTCCCAGCTGACATGGGGACACTAAGTCAATGCAAGTAACTGGAGTTGGATAAGCAGGCGACTGTCCTGTGTGTTTAGTACGAATCGGGACAAGTCCTTGTTTCAGAGGTGGAAGTTCTCAGGTAATAGAGGTTCCCCTGGTTTCCATCAGTACATGTGTTGTGCCCCTGATTCCACCCATTAGTAACATTCACTACATCTCTCCCCCCACTTGCGTGCACACTCTGTAGGTACAGGTCTGCCACTGAGGTGCCTGCCATTGTATGGCGCCGGCAAACCCATGTCCCTCCCCAGCTACCAGGTGATGCGTTCGCTGTATGTGGGATCTCTGGCCTTAGGCTTCCTGCAGCAGGTGGGCCCAGCTCTGAAATGGGGGATGATGCAGCAGGTGCAGTGAATAAAGACACTGTGAGAACTTGATAAACTAATGCCTAGTTTCTGTGTCGCTCTGCTTGGAGGGAAGGACGAGCAGTGCTAGTGTGACTAATGCCGCTGTAAATAAAATGTCTTCAAGTTTTTCTTATGTTTTATTTTTTAATTGTTTTAAACAGTTTTAAATCTGCCCCAATTTTCATACAAAACTGTAATTCAAGCCCTGGTCGTTCCTATGAGAACCATGCCGGGTGAACGAGTGGGGAGGTCCCTTTAGTGGCAGCAGGACACGGCTGCTTTGGCTTTTGTTAGGTGGCTTCACACACAAGTGTACGTAACAAATTATAAAAGAAACAGTACAAAATAAACCAGCATCTTTTTGCGCTAGTGACAGCCACCTCCTTCTGCAACTTCAAATCTGTGAGCTGTGTTAAAGACAACTCCTGTCTTTTACCCTCATTCCCCAGAAGGGCCCACAAAAGGTTAGTCCGGCCCTGACTAGGAAGTGAGCATGCGGCATGCTGCTGCAATCTCAGAAAGCCAAGGGACTAGATGGCTGCGGCACCGACCGTGTGGGGAAGCTGGTGGCTCACCCTGCCCACATGCCTGGTAGCATTGTTACACAGGCTGCCTGTGAAAGCTACTGGAGGCTCGCTCCCTCCCCCTTAGTTTTTCAAAAGCCTCCAAAGAGCAGCTGCTCCAGTCTCTCTGCAGCCCCCACTCTGGGTCTGGGAGCAAACAGGCACGCTGCCTGGCCCCCTCCAGGGTAAGATGGCTCATTCCTCTCACCACAAGGCCAAGCCTCCCTTTGGATTGAAATTAGTTCAAGTGAAGAAAAATATATTTCACCAGAGCAAGATTTTATGAAATTTCCCTGTCACATTGTCCTCTGAGCCACTAACCGAATCCATGCCAACGTCAATTGAGCGGTGTTCCCTGGAAACCTCCACCCCCTGCCCTGCCCGATACATGGGTGTCCTGAAAGGTGGGAAGCCTGGCTCTGCTGTGCAGGGTGTATGGATCAGCTCCAACACCTGTGATTGCACTGATGTAAACAGGAAGCTGATGCGCTCTCTGGAGCATTTGTTTACTGCATTCCTCGTGCTGGGAAAGTGGCTGCACCATCTGATTCATCCTGGATCCCTTGCAAGCTGGCCTCAGCCCTAGAGATGCAACTGGTGGCAGCGGTGGATGATCTTACAGTTCCGCACGGAGGTCAGTGCTCCATGATGATGCTGTTAGAACTACTGTAGCGGCAGTTTCAGTGCTGTTGATTGAGGCACCGATAATTCACTTGTGAGGCTTGGCAGGGGTGGGTCAGGTCCTTTTAAGATGCTGTTACCTGCACACACTAGGGCACCCCACCTTTTCCCAATTCATAGGGCTCCAGGCGAAAAGCACCTACCATTACCCAATTCATAGGGCTTGGGGTGTAACTAACCTGGTCAGTGTAAGTACCCACCCCCTTTCCCAGTAAGTAGGGCTTTGGATGTATACTACTTCTGTAGGTGTGCAGGACCTTTTACCAGTGAAAGTGCCTTACACAGTAATATACTACATAGCCTCTACTAACAATCACCAAAACCAGACTGCACATGCTACACATACATTGCTGACCACTCCCAATAAGACACATGAACTTTTCCCTGCTGGCCAGTCAGGATCAGGTCCATCTGGGGGCCTCTAGTTTCTGCACGGCGTCATTGGCCGAGAGTTGAGGTCTGGCAGCTCTGATCCTGGGCTGTGTCTTGGAGTTGGTTACCAAGAACTTCCTTTTGGACCCCAGTTTATATAGTGACATTTAAGTCCTGCTTAGCTGTACTGTAACCAATCATGATACTAAAATTTTACTAACCAATCCTAACATAGTGCAACAAAATTCTCTAATCAATCCTACCCCAGCACCTTAATTAATTTACACCTAGCAAAATTAATTTATGTAACAGACAGAAACAATCAAAGAACCAGATAGAAACCAGACAGATAAACAAGAGAGAAGTGGGACCGTAATGACAAAACAATGAAGAAATGAGGATTTCATAACCACAACTATTGATAAGTGATTTCTTGCCAGACAGGATGCTGTCAAAGTAAGTTTTCTTTAACCCTCTTAAGCTCTGTTTCTGTGTCTGGTGATAGTGGGGCCATTCGACTGGGTCTCCCCCTTCACAGCCCGATCTGACATCGGTTTAATGTCATGTAGATGGAATGTGAGGATGTGACTTCCTGCTTCTCAGCTCATGGCCGCTGCTCGGCTGCTGTTTTAATCTGGCCGCAGACGAAGGCCTGATCCTTACAGTGCCTTTGGTCACCCCTCAAGAGAGGGTTGTAATGACAGAGCTCTGGCCTGGGAATCCCACAGGGTCTGGTCTCAGCTCAGGTGTGGGGCTCCTAGGGTGACCCTGTGGCAATACAGCCTGCGCTGCCAACTCTGCCTCCTCAGGCCCAGGGTCTGAGTCTAGCCTGGACTGGATGAAAAGCAGCTGGCCCCGGTTCACTCCAGGCAGGATGGAGATGTTCTAGCGCCGGAGCACTGGCTGCCATTTGTCAGGGTGTTGCACAGACTTGGGCTCCTACTAGATTTCTCTCTGCCCCTCAACTCACAGAGAGCCCCTAGGGCCAGACAGGCTCTTTCTGTCTTCAGCTGGACAATAGCCTGCACCCTCTGGATGCCTCCTTAGCTGCGGAGATCCTGCCTTGGTCGCCTCTAGCCTGGGCATTGCAATAGGCTGTAATTAGGACGGACAGAAAAGCCACCCAGCAGGGGCTGCAGCCAGCACCTAAGCCAATGAAAGCGCAGGGCCGTGACAAGGGCGAGCGAGTGAGGCACTTGCCTCGGGTGCGCGAAGCTGAGGGGTGCAGAAAAAGACAAATTACGTTTTTTAATTCTTATTATTTTATGAAAAATTATCACATAATATGCACATTGCATCATGACAAATGTACAATGTAAATGGAAAATAAATAGAATACACCCTACAGTAATTATAAAGCATTGGTTCTCAAACTGGGTGTCGCGACCCGGTTATGTGCGGGGTAGTGAGCCCCAAACCCGGCGCGCGGCTGCAAGTTGCGAGCCCCGACCCCTGCACCGGGCAGTGAGCCCCGACCCGGGCTGTGTTGAGCCCTGACCCCGACCCCGGGCTGCGAGCCCCGACCCCTGACCCTGACCCCAGGCTGCGAGCCCCGACCCCCACAGTTCATGATGCACTATGATAAGCACCTTATATGTATTAGTTGATTTTGTATGCGGATCTTATGATTAAAATAAATAAATGTTCTATTTATCATTATTCTTGTTATTTACGTTTTTTTTTTTTTACAAAGTAAACAAAGTAACTACTATGAAATTATATGGAGGGGGGAGGGCGCAATTTTATATTCTTGCCTCGGGCGCAAAAATAGCTAGTTACGGCTCTGTGAAAGCACTTCATGCCCATGCTCTTCATGGGATATTAGCTGTCAGTTTACTGGTCTCCTTCCATAGTGGGCTCAAACTCCTTCACCTCAGCTCTGCCCGTGTGTGTGCTCAATTCTCGCTCTGCTCTGTGCATGGCCAACTCCCCCCTTCTCACCAAGCCCTTTTGTAGCCCACCACCTGCGCTGGAGCGGCCTCCCTGCTCCAAGGGGTTGAGTCACTTCACGCCCCTTCTAGAAATCGGCTTCTTCCAGTACCTTTGGCCATCAGTCACCCTCTCCTGGTCTCTCCCCTACAACAAATATAAGCAGTTCTGGAGCGACCTCCCCCATTCATGCAACTACCCTGCTTATCTCCCGTCCTTTGTACTGTGTCGAACTCCGACTGTGAGCTCTTCAGGGTGGGGCTCTTCTATTTGTTTGTAACCACATAGCGCCCAAGCCCTGTAGACATAGCAACCTGCTCAAGGGCACGGTGATGAATGACTGTTCTCTGGGGCCGGGACGTGGCACTTGGCTTTCCGGCAATGGCTCAGTTTCGTTCTACAGAGAAACGAAAGGGAGGATACGGAGCTGCACTTTAGCCTTTGGGCCCTTTCTTCTTCTGCATTTACAGGCGATGAGCCCGCCCCTCAGATGTGCCTCCACCTTCTCCCCAGAACAGGAAGTGGTGAAAGGCGCCGTATTCAACCAAGTGCAATTACTGCCTCACAGTCAGTGGGAATTGGGGAAAGTGGCTCATTCCAGGGGCAGATGCAGAGGCTGCCCCCCGCGCGCCCTCTGCATCTCAAAGGAACACACTATGAGCACTTTATTTTAGGGGGCTGAACTGACTAGTTCTGGGGTGCCTGGGGACAGGCGTTATCTGTGGAGGACTGGCTGTGGGACTGGTATAGTACGCATGATGAGGAGTGCTTAGCCATTGGAGCCTAGATTGCCTCCCTCAACCCACCTGGGCTTACGCTGCCTGTGTATGGGGCCTCTCACAGCGGGACACTAATTCCACGAATTATGGTTGGACAAACAGAAGCAGAGGGCGGAGGAGCTGCTCTACCAGACAAGGATACCCTGCCCTCTTCTGGAGCTGTAGAACAAACCGGCAATGGTAGGAAAGCTCTGGAGAAGGGCAGCAAAGATGCTTGGAGGTCTGGGGCAGGGCTTACACATGACCACAGGTTGCAGTAAGAGCCCAGAAGGAGAAAACAGCCTCCAGGTGGTCTTTGTGCTGGCTTAATATTCTAAGGCATGCAGTGAAGACTGGCCACTCCCCCTGTTGTGCACCAGAACAAGGGCTGGTTCCATAACGTACGGGCCTTTAGAAAAGTGCAAGGGACTGCTGCTTCCTGCTGCATGGGACTGCCTGGGAGATTCACCATCCCACAGGGTCACTGGGCTAAAAAATGAGACTGGACATACTGATGACCCAAACATCTCTAGTTCTGTATGCTCAGAGAGGGATTATCAAACCCCATGGAGTCTGCCTCACTGCAGGGCTCAGGAGGGGTCACTCCTTCCTGCAGATGTGCATAGCGAGCCCACTGCGTTCTGGTGCCAGGCCACTGGCAGGAGCAGGCTACCAAGCTGGACAGACCATTAGCCTGGCAGGCCCTTTCTTGGACACGGTTGTGGTTTATCACCCATCTGTTGTCCATGGATTACAGGTTGCTGGACTGCCTTGTTCATCATTATTTTAATATTCTTTCTGATCTCCCACCTCCTCTCAGCTCTCTTGTTTCTCAGGCAGGTTGGTTCTAGCAATGGATAGCGTTACTAAATCAGGCCTGAGCCCTGGTACGTGCCGGTTCTCTGCATTGCTCACCCGGAAATGGGGCTCTTCAGTTAAATACGGTAAAGTCTGCGGCTCAGGCTCATTCTGTGATTCGGCAGCCGAAGGCAATTCAGCTGGTTCCTTGGTTTCTTCGCGGCAGCCAGGTACTTTTGAGGCTTTTTGTATTTTTTAGCTGCACATTCGTTTCACCGATTATCGCAGAGTTAATGACGTTTGCTCTGGGAGCTGAGAGCGAGGGACTGGCTGCCAGGGGAAGGTGAAGGCAAGAGAGCGTCAGCAGCATGGGGACATCTCACCCAGAACCTGGCGGGGAGAGATTCTGGGCTGTACGCAGTCGGTAGTATTTCTAAGCCTGGTTGTTTCCCCTGCCTCTACCAGGGCCCCTTGGGCAGAGAGTTCTCACAGCGATGAACCATGCCAAGGCTCCTAGCATGGAGCTGGTTCCCCGTAGGCACCGTGGGGTTAGCCATCATCTTCCCCTCTGATGGAAGGCCGGGTATTTTTTCTGGGGAGAGGGATCTGCATTTGGAGCCAGAATTCTGAGTTTCCGCTGCAGCTAAATGTCAAGTTTTCCCAGTGTCCCTGGGCAGCCCCTCCTGCATCTATGGCTGGCAAGGCCCAGAGGGGCAGTGCGAAGGTGGGAAGTAGAGCTCTAGGTTGTGTGAAGGACCTGACATATGTGGCTGGCAACTGAAAAGAGACCATGTTCTCCTGTGGGAGGAGAGCGGTCCTGGGCTGGGTTGTGCACGTCAGGACAGTCACACCTGGAGAATCCCGGAAAGGGGTGTGCAACTGAAGCCAGCGTTTGTGAGCTCCAGCCCCCACTGCCCTGGGAGAGGAGCTTGGGGTAAGATCAGGAGAGAAACTGTGCTGGGTACAGGAGCATCGAAAGAGCACCCTGCTCCACTGGGGGGTCGACTAGGGATGGCGGATGAGGAAAGTCTAAGGGACCTTTCCAGGTGGCGGAACAGGCTGGGGGTGCTAGCAAGCACTTCCCTAGTGAAAGGACTTCCCCCAAATCCTACCCTGGAGCTGTGTGGCTGTCCCAGGAATACCCCGCTGAGGCTCCCAGAGCTGGGACGGGGTACACAGCACCAGGGCTCCAGGACCGGGCGGGATGGCCTGAGCCCCTCTTCGCAGTGAACTCTGGGGTTTTCACAGTGCAGGTGGATTCTGATTCTGCTCTGTTTCCATCCTGCCTGGCAGCAGCACCGAGATACGATGCTCTCCAACAGCGTTGTTATGAATGGCCACACAGGTCCCAGCACCACAGCAGCGGTGAGTGTCAGTCAACCCACCTGAGCCCCCAGGACTCCCACCGCAAGTCCCAGGCTGGCATCAGCTCCTCCGTCTCAGGGAGGACAGCCGAGGGGGCACTGTGCACATAAAGTGCCTCAGACCTGGAGGCTGAAAGAATCAGTCCCTGCCTTCAGCCTGGAGCACTGAGGAGAGCCCTGGTTTCTCGGGAGTGTGATTTGATTGACATGTAGGGGTTTGTGTTTCTGTGATCACTGAGATGTCCCCATGGGAGGGTGGACAGGGCACGTTGATTCTGGGACTGTCCCTGCGGTGTTGGGGCAGAAGCGTGGTTGTTGGGTACCCTGAGTGCTGCATTTGCAGGTGCTGTGATGTTCTGGGGGGTTCTCTGGAGGAATTGCCAATATCCATGGGGTTTTGTGAACACACAATTCTGCAAAGGGCCCTTTGGCTGCAATGAGACAGACCCTGGTGACCAGCATTTTGCTTGGGATTTTCTGTATCCCCATCACTTGCAGCTGGTATTTCCAGATACGCCAACTCTCGTGAATGAATTGCGAGAGTTGCTATTTCTGTGTGAAATTAAGTCTCACTCATCATAGAACTCTCAACTTTCAGGATTTTTCCCCCCAGCCATGGCACATTCTTAAAATGTGTTTCCAGTCAAACAGGAGCCGCCCCCCCCCCCCAACAGAGGAGTGTGTTTTCTCCACTAGACACTTGGGCAGTTACTTCCAAAGTATTTTGAAGGACAATTGAAATTTCTTTACATATCTGATAAACAAAGCTATCAAGATAGAGAAACTTCATGTGAGATGTAAAGAAGGGGGAGGACCAGCCCTCAAATAAGCAATTGAATCAACTGGAAGAAAAAAAATCCCAACATTGGAGAGCTCTAAAAGTGAGGCTTAATTTTACTTAGAAATCCTGTCAGCCATCCCCCACCCCACTCCAGGCACAGCCAGGGCTCCGGCTGTCAGTCCTGGGTGGCTGCTTCCCTGCCTGCCTGGGAAGTGAGAGAGGGACCCCATTGCAGTCCCCCAAGACCTGGGGAGGGTGAAGAACCCTAAGGAGCAGAGGTGAGACTGGAGGTTGCAGGGGGGGGGCTGCAGGGAGGAGAGTGAGCGCTGATAAGGGGGTCTCTATTGATGGTGGGTTCTGAGCAGATACGGTGAGTGCTGGGAGGGTGAACTGAGGGCGGTGGGGGTCGATGGGGGCAATGGGGCTGAACTGATGGGGAGTTGAATTGGGGGGGTTGGGGAGGACAGAACTGAAGGGGGGTTGGGGGACAGGATTAATTGCTAGGCAGGAGAGGGGTGGATGGGGGGGTGAGAGCTCCTGCAGCAGGGTTCAAAATCACCTTACCCAGTACATGTGGGCGAGTGGGGAACACAATTGTCACATGCACACACCTGGGCATGGGAACGGGGAGTTCAGACATCAACTTACCTAAAAACACACAGTCACCTTTGTTTAAAATGTCATGATTTGGGGGCGGAGGGGTCCACCTCATGATTTTTGAAGTTGGCAACACTGTATTTCTGTCCATCCAGCACTGCCCACTGCTGCATGGAACCAGATTTTGCTCAGGTTTTTGGGTAACTGGCTGCTCGCGGCTGTAGACAATGGCTAGTGTTTCCGGGTATGTCTGTAGGGTGCTCGATGCACTGGCACAAAGCTGTTGAGCTCTGCTCCCTGCCTGTGGGTCAGGTGGGGTCGCTGTGCTTGTGGCTGTGGGTTCCTCAGGATGACTGGCCTGGACCAGACTGCTGTGATCTCTCTGCTTTATTCCTGCAGAACGAGCCCAACCTTCCTCCGGAGAAGCGGAAAAATAAAAGGTAAAGGCAGGAGTTGTTTCTTCCAGCATTTATGGAAACCACCTGAAATCCTCCCCTATGTTCTGGGAGCAGCCCCTGATCCCCTTCTCCCCATCTTCCCATGGGGCAGGGTGCCCCCAAAGCCCCTTTGGATTCCCACAGACACAGCCTTTAGCATAGGGAAATGCAGCAGCAGCTGTGAGGTGGCTCCCACCACAGGGCCAGCTGAGAAGCTCTTCCTTTAGCCACTCCACAGCCCCCACTAGGCTCGCCATGCCCAGAGACAACTCGTACCTACTGATACTGGGGGGCATGGGCGGCGAGTGAACCCCGGGGTTGGGGAGGCTAGTCCCTGGCCGGCCCCACCCCTCCCACCCCCCTTCCCCTGCTGGAGCCCAGAGCTGCCCCCCTCCCCGTGGCTGCCAGCCCTCCTCTCCTCCCCCCAGCCCCGGCGTGCCAGGCGTGCAGCCCCCCGAGTGCCAGGCGGTGCAGCCCCCCAGCCCCGGCGTGCCAGGCGTGCAGCCCCCCGGCCTGCCCGGCGTGCAGCCCCCCAGCCCCGGCGTGCCAGGCGTGCAGCCCCCCAGCCCCAGCGTGCCAGGCGTGCAGCCCCCCGAGTGCCAGGCGGTGCAGCCCCAGCCACTGCAAGTCCTGGCCACAGTCTGTTGGCAGCCGCCCTAGCCCCAGCCCCAGCCCCAGCCCCAGCCGGCTTCCTGGGAAAAGAGCAGCCTGCCTGGGCTGGGGCCAAGGGGGAAGGGCCAGCAGCAGGGGCCTCGGGGCAGAGCGTGGGCGAGGCCACGCCGGGCTGTCAGAGGAGGCACAACCTCACCCAGCCTACGATATGGGCTGCCCATGCTGGGGGGGCACAGGACCACCCCACGTGTTGCCTTGGGGAGGAACCTTTCCACCCCACCTCCCTGGGCCAGAGCAGCCAGTCCTGCCGGCTCCTGGGGAGGCTGGCACAGGAAGCACGGCCCCGCTGGGGGAGATCACAGCACCACGGTCTTATGGGACATTCCTATCGATGCTTCCCCTCTCCCCAGCAAGCCCCACTCCTCTCCCAGCTGTCAGATCCTCAGGAAATGCCTCAACTCCTCCCCTCTCAGCTCCCACCCTCCACCTGCTCCTAGGTCCATGTGCTCCAACCTGTAGGACACTTGGCCATAAGAGAGAGTGGTGCTAGCACAGCCCAGGTCAGAGTCCCAGCTGGTGTCATCTGTCAGGCTCCACTGAAGTCAGTGCGATGAGGAGTGACACTAGCTGAGGGAGGAGCTGCCCCCCGAGTCACTTTGTTACCCTTCCCTCCCATGTGCTTGTTTGCGTCACCCCCTTGCCTTGTCCGTTGTGGGCCGGGGCCATCACTTACCACTGCACCCAGAATCCGGCACAGCGGAGTCTGTGGCTGCTACTGCAATAGAAATGATCATAACAGTAAATATGACAAATTCAAGATGCTTTTGGTTGGGTTCCGATATCAAATGTATCTTTGCCCCGGGACTCGCCAGCCCCCCACCTCTGCGCCTGAGACCCCCCCACCCCATCCCCACATGTGGACTGGACCCTCTCATGTCCTCAGCAACCCTCTTCATATAGCTGGACAGCATAACTCCCACCCATCCACCCGCTACAGGAACAGGGCGGGCGCTCTGCTGTCCTGCAGTGAGCCGGGCGTGATGGTAAGAGGCAGAGTTAAGGCTGCTGACGTTTGTTTGCTCCAGAACGTTGCCTGGCTGAAAGGGCGACGAGGACGGCTCTAGAGAGAGGGACCTGGGGCAGAGAAGGTCCTGGAGGGAAACACTAGGAACAGCCAAGGCTAGGGAGTCCAGGCTGAGGGGTTTTGTTGTTGAATTGCCAAGAAATCTGACCCCAGCCAGGGATGAGCTGGGCACTCACCCAGAGGGAGCATGGGGCAAGGACTCCACCGGCTCATGGGGGTTGGGAGGAGTTAAGCTCCACAGGGAGGGGTTGTTGCCTCTAGCCATAGCCCCTCTTTGTTTAGCAAGGAATGCCTTGCCTGCCAGAGACCCCAGGACCCCGTGCTTTTCTGGTACCTTGCAGAATAGTCCAGCGAAACGAGACATTAAGAAGCAATTTAGTGAAGAGCGGGCTTCAGTTCATTGACAGATTTGTGGAGTTGCTGAAGGAAACGAAGGATGCACCCAAGGACACCCAAAAGAAATACCTGCAGAAGGTGAGCACTTGCCACCTAGCGCTGCTCCCTGCAGCCGGCAATCCCACCTCTGGCTTTTCACCGCCTCCTGCTTGATTGGTGGGGAGTGGGGGACGTGGAAAGGAGAGGAGCAGGAGCTGCCTCAGGGACGGATTTGCCAGGCCCCTGAAGAGGAATGTGCAGGGGCGAGAAGAACAAGGAGACCCGTGGTGTGTTGGTGTTTGGCGGGGAGTCATAGAAATGTGCGGCAGGAAGGGAGGGACATTGAAAAGTCTTCAAGTGCAGCCCCCTGCCTTGAGGCAGAACCAGAGAAGTTTGTCCAACCTGTTCTTAAAAACCTCCAATCACAGGGATTCCCCAGCCTCCCTTGGAACCTGTTCCAGGGTTTAACTCCCCTTAGCCGTAGAAAGTTTGTCCTAATATCTAACCCAAATTGTCCCTTGCATGGAGAACAATTGATCACGTCCTTTTTATAACAGCACTTACGGTATTTGAAGACTTATCTGTTCCTCCTCCCTCCCCTTCTTTTCTCAAGACTAAACAGGCCCAGTTTTGTAACCTTTCCTCACAGGTTTTCTAAACAGTACTTCCTGTTTTGTAATTGTGCATTTG
Organism: Trachemys scripta elegans; assembly: GCF_013100865.1. Taxonomy (NCBI): domain Eukaryota; kingdom Metazoa; phylum Chordata; order Testudines; family Emydidae; genus Trachemys; species Trachemys scripta. Next base: position 34,491,801 of record NC_048311.1, read on the forward strand.
ATTTTTCCTTCCCGAGTGTAGTACTTTGACATTATTGAATTTCATCTTGATTTCAGACCAATTCTCTAATCTGACAAGGTCATTTTGAATTCTAATCCTGTCCCCCAAAGTGTTTGCAACCCTCCCAGCTTGGTGTCATCTGCACATTATATAAGGATACTCTGCACCAGGAGTCATCAATTCGTTTTTGTCAAGGTCCAAATTTCTTGGTCAAGGTATAGGCATGGTCCAGACTCCAGAGAAAATAATACAAAAATAATAAAAATAATGATAGTAAATACATAAAAAAGATGTCTCAGTCTGTTTAAAAGTGTCTCGTGGTCTGGATTTGGCCCGTGTTCTGCCTATTGCCTACCCTTGTTCCACACCATTATCCAAACCATCAATTAAAATGTTCAGTAGTACCAGACCCAGGACAGATCCCAGTGGGCCCCCACTAGCTAGGCCCTCCCAGTTTGACAATGAAACATTGATAACGACTCTGAGTATAGTCTTTCAACCAGTTAGGTACCCACCTTATAGCAATTTATTCTAGACTATATTTCTCTGGTTTGCTGATAAGAATGTCATGTGGGACCGTGTCAAAAGCCTTACTAAAATCAAGATATAGCATACCTACCACTTTCCCTCATCTACTAGGCCAGTAACCTGTCAAAGAAGAAAATTAAGTTGATTTGTCGTGATCCATGGCTGGAGCCTGATCCCCCACATTTGGGGAGGCTGGGCATGCCTAGTTTGTGGCCATGCCCCTACTTGGCATCCTCCCCCCTGAGGCCCCGCCCATGCTCCATCCCTGTTCTACCCCAGACCCTGCTCCAGCTAGCCCTCCTCCACCAAGGCTCCCCCCTGCTACTCGCACCTCTCTGCCTCCTACCCTGAAGCCTTTTTGCCCTCTCCCAAGCCGCAGGGAATGGGGGGGCGCCTGGCCCTGGGAAGCCGTGACGGGGGTGCATAGCCCTGACTGCAGTATCTGGCAGAAGCCACGGGGCAGGGGCACATGGCCCCGGATGCAGCCCCCCCACTGCAAGCTGTGGGGCAGGGATGCACGGCCCCGGCTCCAGCCCCCACTGCAAGCTGGGGCTGGAACCTGGACTTCTATCATATCCCCCTGTAGTTGTTTCTTTTCCAAACTGAACAGTCCCGGTCTCATTAATCTCTCCTCATACGGAAGCTGTTCCATACCCCTCATCATTTTTGTTGCCCTTTTCTGTATCTTTTTCAATTCCAATAGATCTTTTTTGAGATGGGGCGACCAGATCTACCTGCAGTATACAAGATGCGCGGATACCATGGATTTATAAAGAGGCAATATGCTATTTTCTGTCTTATTATCTAGCCCTTTCCTAATGATTCCCAACTTTCTGTTCGCTTTTTTGTTCCTTGGTCAGGAGCAAGTCTAAAGTGGCTGTCCCTGGTTACTGTCTCCTCTTTCTGAAACAAAAAGCTGTGCTCAGGACAGTCCGAGAACTTACTGGACATTTTGCGTTCTGAGAATGGGACCAGGTGGCTGTGCTTGGAGTGGCGAGGGGCCTAGGCAGCACAGTAGTGCATGCAGGAGAGCAGCGAGAACCAGATGGACAGGCAAGATGGAATGGACATTGCATTAGTATCAGATACATCCATCCTTTCCTGCTGTTACTTTTACATGTGAGCCATGGCTGGAGAGACCATGGGGACATTATGGGATCATGACTGGGAGGGGAGGTGGGCTGGTGGGTCACCAAAGGGAGGAGCATGCGTCCACCAGAATTCTGTTCCAGAGTCCATCTCTGCTTTTTACCAGATGCTGCACGCGATATTCTTCTTCGGACGAATACATAAAACTCCCATAGAGCCCAGAGAGTTTTTACCTGAGCCTTATCAAGATGCATTCAGACGTCTCTACCCAGCCCCATTTGAGCAGTGTACAACGCACCTTCCCACCAAAACACCTTACTCCATCCTTCTTGATTACGTACGTATTCTCTGTGTGTCCTGAGTTTGTGCTAGTCGCCTGAGATACAGGGCAGGGCCTCAGCTGGTGTCCTTAGCACAGCTCCATTGAAATCAGTGAAGCAGATGGGAGCCAGGCCTTGACTTCAGTCTGAAGCAGTGGCTGTGAGAGGAGAGTGACTGAATGAGGATGGGTATGGACCTGAACAGCCTGGTTCCAAGGGCAAGTTCATGAGCATATTGGCACGAGGGGACTGGACAGACTGGCTCAGATCCGTTGTCTCCGATTGGGGCCAGCACGAGCCAGAACCCCCAGAATGGACAATTAAAGAATTGCCTGACCCCAAGCAGAAGTTCTCTCCTGACCTCTAGCAGCTCATGGCTGTTTGCATGCTGAAGCAGGAGTGTTACTATATAGGAATGTGATTCCTAGCTAATGTAACGTGGGGGTTCATTATCGATATCTTTGACTCCTACTAACCTCCTGGCCTCAGTGAGATCCTGTGGCAGTAAGTTCCACAGGCTAATTATACGATGTGTAAAGGTTTCCTTTTGTTAGTTTGCTTTTTACTGCTTTTCATGCCATTGTCATCACCGTCTGCCATTGTGTTACCAGTCCCCTGTCTGGGTTAGGTCCCTCGGAAACTCTTCAGTCTTCAATAACTGAAAAGTTCTGGCTCCTCTGCAAATGCTGCCCCCTCATTGCTCACCCCCTTTTCTGGATCAATCAGTATAACGAACAGCACCAATACGACGCTTGAATCTGGGGCCCTGCTGATGGGGTGAAAGTTGGTTTATTCCTACTGCTTTACAGAACTACTAACTGTGGTATGTAACTTAGTATTTAAATCAGCTTCTGTGCCAGATGACTGGAGGATAGTTAATGTAACACCAATGTTTTAAAAAGGCTCCAGAGGTGATCCCGGCAATTACAGGCCGTAAGCCTAACTCCAGTACCAGGCAAATTGAGGGCTTGTCTTCACTAACGCGCTAAAACAGCACCGCTGTCATCAGTGCACAGCACCGATTTAGCAGGTCTGGCGAAGACGCGCTAAGTCGATAGGAGAGCACGCTCCCTGTGACTGCTCTACTCCATCTCCAGGGCCGGCACCAGGCAACCAAGCAACCAAGCATGTGCTTGGGGCAGCACCTGGTCAGGGGCGGCCAGTCTTGGGGTGGCGGGGGGCAACGTGGCGTGGCGCTCGGCGGGGGGCGTGGCGCTCCGCGGGGGTGTTTGGCAGCGTGGCGCTCGGCGGGCGGCGAGGGGTGTTCGGCAGCGTGGCGGGGGACGGGCTGTTCGGCAACGCTCGGCGGGGGGGTTCAGCAGCGCGGCAGGGGGGCGGGGGCTGTTCGGCGGCACGGCGCTCGGCGGGGGGTGTTCGGCGTCACTCTGGGAGGGGGTTCAGCAGCACGGCGGGGGGGTGGGAGGGTGTTCGGCAGCGCAGCAGAGGGCGGCGGTTGTTTGGCAGCGCTCGGCGGGGTGGGGTTCGGCGGTGCGGCACTCGGTGGAGGGGTGTTACGGCGGGGTGGCGCTTTTTTTTGCTGCTTGGGGCAGCAAAAAAGTTAGAGACGGCCCTGTCTGTCTCAACGGGAGGCGGGAGTTACATCGACTTACGTTACTAAACTTATGTAACTTAACTAGTGTAATTTATATTGACTTTCAGTGGCAGTGTAGACCAGCCCTGAGACTACAGTAAAGAACAGAATTATCAGACACATAGATGAACACAATATGTTGGGGAAGAGTCAATGTGTTTTTTTGTAAAGGGAAATCATGCCTCACCCATCTACTAGAATTATTTGAGGGGGTCAACAAGCATATGGACAAGGGGGATCCAGTGGATATAGTGTACTTAGATTTTCAGAAAGCTTTTGACAAGGTCCCTCACCAAAGGCTCTTAAGCAAAGTAAGCAGTCATGGGATAAGAGTGAAGGTCCTTTTATGGATCAGTAACTGGTTAAAAGATAGGAAACAAAGGGTAGGAATAAATGGTCAGTTTTCAGAATGGAGAGAGGTAAATAGGAGTATTCCCTAGGGGGTCTGTACTGGGACCAGTGCTGTTCAACATATTCATAAATGATCCAGAAAAAGGGGTAAACAGCGAGGTTGCAAAATTGCAGATGATACAAAACTACTCAAGTTAAGTCCAAAGCTGACTGCAAAGAGTTACAAAGAGATCTCATAAAATTGGGTGACTGGGGAACAAAATGGCAGATGAAATTCAATGTTGATAAATGCAAAGTAATGCACATTGGAAAACATAATTCCAACTATACATATAAAATAATGGGGTCTAAATTCGCTGTTACCACTCAAGAAAGATCTTGGAGTAATTTTAGATAGTTCTCTGAAAACATCCACTCAATGTGCAGTGGCAGTCAAAAAAGCTAACAGGATGTTAGGAATCATTAAAAAAGGGATAGAGAATAAGACGGAGACTATCTTATTGCCCTTATATAAATCCATGGTATGCCCACATCTTGAATACTGTGTACAGATGTGGTCTCCTTATCTCAAAAAAGATATACTGGCACTAGAAAAGGTTCAGAGAAGGGCAACTAAAATGATTAGGGTTTTGGAACAGGTCCCATAGGAGGAGAGATTAATGAGGCTAGGACTTTTCAACTTGGAAAAGAGGAGACTAAGGGGGGATATGATAGAGGTAAATAAAATCATGAGTGGTGTGAAGAAAGTGAATAAGGAAAAGTTATTTACTTGTTCCCAACATATAAGAACTAGGGGCCACCAAATGAAATTAATGGGCAGCAGGTTTAAAACAAATAAAAGGAAGTTCTTCTTCACACAGCGCACAGTCAACCTGTGGAACTTCTTGCCTGAGGAGGTTGTGAAGGTTAGGACTGTAACAGGGTTTAAAAGAGAGCTGGATAAATTCATGGAGGTTAAGTCCATGAATGGCTATTAGCCAGGATGGGTAAGGAAGGGTGTCCTTAGCCTCTGTTTGTCAGAAGGTGGAGATGGATGGCAGAGGAGAGATCACTTGATCATTACCTGTTAGGTTCACTCCCTCTGGGGCACCTGGCATTGGCCACTGTCGGTAGACAGGATACTGGGCTAGATGGACCTTTGGTCTGACCCTGTATGGCCGTTCCTATGTTCTTATGTGTTCTTCTTATGATGTTCCTAGCCTCTGTTTGCCAGAAGCTGGGAATGGGCGACAGGGGATGGCTCACTTGGTGATTCCCTGTTCTGTTCATTCCCTCTGGGGCACCTGGCATTGGCCACTGTTAGGGTACTGTCACGATAGAGACAGGACACTGAGATAGATTGCCCATTGGTCTGATCCAGTCTGGCCACTCTTATGTTCTTAGGTTTCTGTTTTGTAGCCAAGCTGTGCCCCAAGTCAGCAGTTTCCCTCTTGCCCTTATGACTACATCGTGTCTTTAAATGGCTCCTATGAGGGACTTTGTCACAGACTTCTTGAGAGTTCCCATCGTTATAGTGACCAACTGCTGTTTAACTACTCTGTGCCTGACACAGGCGCAACATTCTGGTTTTCAAGAGGTGCTAATCTGTCCTGCTACTCTGGGCGTTTTCTTCTGCTGAAGAATGTCGTCGTCCCTTGGGGAGTGGAACATGGAGCGAATACCGGATGCAGAGTCTTAGTGACTAATGATGTATGTTCCCAGGTGACAGAAGTGAAACGTTTCACTACCCCCGAGGAGCTAATGAGCTTTCTGCACAGCTTTAATGCGCAACTGTGGAATCAATCACCGGAGGAGGGACCTCATGCGCTGGATGCCACTAAGTTCACCTTTACAGCCTCAGTTATCGCTTGCTGCTTCTACGATGGTCCCCAGGGTGGCGCTGACTTCCACCACTTCTATGGCGCTTCCCTCTCATGTAAGGGGCGCCATGAAAGATGCATCATGATTGCGTTGTCCTCTGTAAAAACATGGCATAAGGCTGTGGCCTATGCAGTGCAACATAAGGGTGATGGTCCGGCCATCACTTTCCCTGAGGGGGTGTGGAGCCAGGCCTTTCAGTTTAGTGTTAAAGAACAAAAATATCAGGAGAAGTCACCCTGTGAGAAGTGTCAGCAATTGTTTAGGAACGTGAACTTTCAGCCCCCTCCCATTGCCCCCCCAAACGGGGGCCCGTGGCAGTATGGGAACTGCGCTGAGGTGGAGTCCTTGAGCAAACTCCTGCTGGGGACCAGAGTGGTGGAGGAGGGAGTTCGGTCAACAAGCACACCCCCTCTAAACTATGAAGCCATAGAGAGGGACTTCACAGGTGAAATCGAGGCAAAAGTTAAAGCAAAGCTTATTCAGAAGCTGGGGTCAAGACAGTTCAAGGCCAAGCCATTACAGTTTTTCAGTCTCCAGTGACTGAGCGTGGCAGCGATGGGGGAGTCAGGCTGGCATTCTGTGCAGCTCCGGCACCCTCCTGATCGGGGGCTGTTGCAGGGGTCACAGGTTCTCTGGTTCTACCTCCCCCTCCAACACAGCCCACAGCAGCAGAGACTGCCCAGAGTGCATATGCTATGGGGACCCCCCCAGCCCTGCCCCTCCCTTGTACAGGGTCTGTGTGCTGGAGGGAGCATGCCCCCAGAGTCTAACTGGATAAGGACTGTGGTAGAGGGGGGCAAACAGCTCGTGTGTCTCTGAAGCTGTTTGATTGGTAATTCAGCCTACGCCACCTCCTGACCCTCAAGGAGAAAAGAGAAACAAAGGAGACTTGCTACGGCTTTGATGCAGCCCCTGGTCCAGGCTCTCCACTGAGACCCCAGTGACTAGCCTATCGCACCAACACTGGAGGCTGCGCTGTCTTTGGAGCCTGTCAGTGTTTGTGGGAGGCTCCATTTAGAACTAGTCCCTTCCTGCAATAGAGCTGCAGTCTTGGGCCCCATCTAATCCATCCCCCAGCCAGGGACCAATACACGATTGCTTCTTACTGCACATTCGCTGGTGCTACAGCCAGCCCTTCGCTTGGGGGCTATTCCACAGCCTGAGCCATCTCCCTGGCAAGAAGCTTTCTCCCAACTTTTCCTTTTCTTAATATCATCAGCTCCTTCCCCGCTGTTATTCTGCATGGGTCCCCTGGGAACAATTCCGCTCCCTCTCATCTGCTCACACCCTTCAGACATTTAGCTGGTGATGCTGCTTCCCACCTAGTCTAACACTCACAGCTCTGACTTGGCCAGCGGCATTCTGGGGATACCGTAGCGAACAGAGCCATGGGGGACAGCTTCAGAGTTCAGAGACGGTCAGTGACAGACACCCAGCTGTGAATTCCTCATTACCAGAAACGGTCATGAGCTGGAGTGGGACTTCTTCTCTTTTCACAAACTGTCCCTTGGGATGGCTGCAGAGTGTCCAAGCCCCACCTCCCTGGACAAGGATCACCAAGTATAGTACACCCTCACTATAACGCCCTTCACAATAGCACACCTGGTCCCTGGATCCCACCTCCAGCCCCGCCCGGGGGGCAGAGCGCTCCACCTGCCCCATGGTCACGGCCGGCCAGATTGCGCCTCTGGCCCCAGGGCCCCAGCTGCGGTTCCGGGACCACAGGAGCTCTCAGCTCTGCTGCAGGGCTTGAGGTGTCAGCCCCTCCCAGCAGGGCTCTTTCCCTATAACAAACCCCTAGCTACAATGACCAAATGGCTTGGATTCCCAGGGGTTCCTTAGAGCGAGGGCATACTGTATGCTCCCACTTAAGACCAGACTCTTCCTCCTCACTTGGTGGAAGATGCTTCCCCTCACACAGAAATAGACCTCGTGTGTCGGGACTACAGCCTGCTGTACTGGAAATGCAGGTGGTGGGCATGAAGGTGGCTTTACATTAGACTGTAAACGCTTCTGCTGAGGGACCTGTTCTTCCTAGCTGTTCGTACAGCCCCCAGCACAGGGCGGCCCTTAGGTGCTAATGCAATGCAAACAGTACAAGTTTGGTCTGTTGGATATGGGTTTGGAGTCCTGGGCAGATTGACTGTTTTTGCTGTATGTAAATAAACTCACCTGATTTTACTTGAAGTTTTGGGGCAGGGACCTGTGCATCTGGGAAGCCCCTCACACACCTTCTGGGGCATTATAATAACAGTTTTGTATATGGCTAAGAAGCCTAAAGTGGCCTGCCCTCAGAAGACATGGCATTAAATCAGACGGAGAAGGGAACTACGCCCTGCTCTTTAATAAACTGATAGCAATGTTTAATTACCAACAAACCCCTCCACAGAGCTCCTGCCTGCAGATGGGCTCCAGTGGGCAGGCCCATTACCTCCTAGCCTAGGAGCAGCAGAGGGCCAGCAGTCAAAGCGGAAAGGGTGGGGCGGGGCACTCCATCAGCAAGGCTGCCAAGGACAGGGGAGTCACGGGGCAAAGGTACCCTAGTAAACACGAGGCTGTGGTCTCTGCACATCCCCGCCCCCCAGCAGTAAGTTCCTCCTGCCCCGGGGGCAAGCAGGCTGACCGACAGTCTGGAACGAATGGGAGAAAGTCCTGAGTTCACAGTTTACTTTGCAATTCAAGGTACCAAAAGTCTGAGGCAGCTCCACTGCTCCCACCAACCTGCTGGGGGCACACTCAGTCCTGCTGCTCCCCCCCCTCCCCCCGCTCTCATTCCCAGGTGGAGGGCTGATGAGACTGCTGCTCAGCCACCTCTACCGCTCCTGGATCCTAGTCTTGGTGACAGAGTCGGTGTGAGCTGCCTGGAGTCGGAGTCAGAGTCAGCCCCCGTCAGCTGGCAGGAAACACCAAAGCTGGACACAGCAAATTCAACTGGGCTCCTTGAGGGTGGAGCGAAGCCATTGCAGCACATCGGGCAGCCCGGTGCCATCACGGGCGCTGGTCTCCACCACAGTGATGGGCTGGTTAGCACAGGAAATGATATCTTGAATCCGGAACAGCGATTTCATCTCCACCAGGGACATGTAGCAGGGCAGGTCGCTGGAGCCACAATCGGGGATAGGAAGAAAGGGAGAGAGAGAGATTGTGCTAAACCATCAGTGACCCAACTTAGAGCAATTGGAATTTGCAATTTCTGTTGAGTGATCCCTGCGAGGGGCTGCACAGGGTGACTGGCCTTTTAGAGAGAATTAGGGCCAATTTACCCACAACTAAGGCTGGTCCACCAGCCTTGGGGTTAACTGATTGCCCATGTGGTTGATTAGTCCTCAATTAGGGATGCACCTGACTGTAATAAAATAGCCAGAACTCAGTAAAGAAGGGAACCCAGCAAGGTGATCAGGGGGCCTCCTGGTCAGAGGAGACCCCCGGCAAGAAACAAGGGAAGCATTTCCGATACAATCATGGGAAAATGGATGAGAGCCGAATCCCAGCTCTGGGGAGTAGAACTGGCTGAGATCTTTATGCTATGTTAGCCAAGGGATTGGTGAGGGTACTGCCCAGCTCTGGGGAGCACTGGGAAGGCCGTGAAGTGGTATTTTATGTTAAGGGCAGAAGGACTGGTGAGAACAGTACTCCAGATCTGGGGAGGAGAGCTGCGGGGAGGGGTGTTCTGAACAAGGAAGATACAGAGACCATGTAAGAGGAATCTCCAACTCTGGAGCTAGAAGTGGGACCCAGGACCTGAGTGGAAGCTCTTTCCTTGTTTGGGATTTGTCCTGTTAATTAAAGGAATATTCTTCAGTGCAAGCTTGTTTGGACTTGGTTACAAAGACAGGTTGGGAAAACTGAAGCAGCACCTCTAGTGCTGCAGCTGGTTGCTATGGGATGACAGAGGGCCCTCAGTGGGACCAGATGAAATGGGTAATCTGAAACGGGTAGAGTATTCCCCCAGCCTACCTGCCTCTCAGGGACTTATCTGGCTGCAGATGACAATATAGGCAAAAAGTGACTGCACCAGGAGTCCCAGATTTCCTCCCTTTGCCCTCCCCCATGGAGACTGATCACTTTCAGCCTGGAGGAATCCTTGCCTTACATCTTATTGAACAGGATCAGGACGGATGCCGAGGCAAGCTGCTCTGCGGAGAGGAGCGACAGGAGCTGGACGCAGGATGAAGAGATCTGGGTGGGGTTAGCCGCATCAATCATGAACTGGGAAGAAGCAGAGTGAAAGATCCAGGTGGGGAATTAATTAAAATGTAAGGTAGTCGCTTGGGAGATGCGGGTTACCCCACAGACCAGCTCCAGAACAGGGAGTGGGAGGAGATTAAAACACAAGGGAAACGAAGTGAGAGGCCCTGGTGTAGAGTTCTGGGGGCCCTTCCCTGGATTTGTAGCCCCACTCCACAGGCCACTTGATGATGATGTGCCCCCCCAGCCATGCCTATAAACACACAGGGCCCCAGTTGCTCAGGAGTAGCACAGCTCGAGATGACGGCGTCACCCTGCTGTAAAATGGGTGAGTGAGATTAGAATCAAGCCCACAAGGTGATCCAGAGGGATCTCACGAGCCCTGAGTGGTAAGTTGCAGGGAGAAGTTGAGGCATGAAAAATGGAAGGCCAGTGAAGAGTCTGGCCCTGAGGTGAGGTGTTCCCTCACTCCATGGCCAGTTCCACTCATTCGAGGGCTTTGGGCAGGGACAGTAGGACCTGTGCTACTGTGGAAGGGTTAGAGTTTTCAATAAGTGTCAGTAAATGTTGATTTCACTACACACAAATGGGTGAAAAATTATTTCCATTGACAAGTCAAATTTACAGATAGGCAAAGTAAGAAAAATGTTGCTTGAGAATGTGAGAGACTCAGAGAATTGTCTGACACCCCCTCCCATTTTCTGCAACTGTGAAAATTTAAATCAATAAAAATTTGAAAAAATACTTAAAAATAAACAGTGATTATTTGCTGAAATTATTTAAAAAAAAAAATCTATTTCTGCCAGGCCTAATTATGTCTAAACACCAGTGATTTCCCCTTGAGTGAGCATTACAATGCAAATAACTTTACACAGTGACAAGAGGCAGCGTGGTCTGAGCGTGGCCAGGACTCCTGGGTTCTATTTCATTCTGCCATTGACTTGCTGTGGGGTCTTGGAAAAGTCACTTCCTCTCTCTCTCTGCCTCTGCCTATCCAGCTGTACAATGGGATGTATCTCCCTCTCCAAGAGGGAGCTGTTACCATTACTCAGACATGGTGGGTCAGTCGGCCCTCCACATGCAGTGCAAGGCAGTTCCAATGTAGCCTGAGCCAATGGATTGTTGGGTTAGATGTTGATGGGCCAGGAAAAGGTCACATTCAGAATCTAGACCCAAGGGATGTGCACTCACCAGGACAGCGCTGCAGTCTCCATAGTAACTAGGCCAGATAGGGCCCATGCAGCCCCCTAACTCCCGAATCGTGATCTTCTTCTGGATCAGAAGGTCAGTTAGATTTGTACCCACCTGCAAGGTTAGAAGACAACACCAGCCAGAGTCAGTCTCTGTAGAGACGTTTGTGTTCCTCACAACCGAGTCCATCTCCTGTTAGTACATCATGGAGCTGCTGGTTAAAAAAGTGACCCTTTGGGGCCTGTCTACGCTGCGAAAGAGCACCACTACGTGAGGGCAGCAGTGCTGCCCATGATACTGTTCTATTCATAAGGGAGAACCTGCAAAAGCAAGAGGATTGGATTGGATTACTAAGGCTGCAGTAAATCAAAGAAGAGGGGCAGCTATGGGAAGAAACTTCCCAGCAGCAGTTCAGTCAGCAGTCACCTGCAGGGCCCCCCTCACACCATTCAGGGTTTAAGCAGGTGTCACATAGGGATGGGATTCCCTGGGACTGACCAAGTGGAGCAACATTGGCTGAACTGGTATCAGAAGGTTTCTGCTGATGTCTTCTGACACGTGCAGGTTCCTCAGGGGCGGCCTTTTGTTCTGTGTAGCCGCTAGCCAGGCTGAGTCTCCCTGGCTCTGTTAACACCTTACTAACACAAATGCAACAGAATCCTGGCCCCGCTGCCTCACACTGACCCACCCACCCAGAGCGCAGCAGCCTGGCCCCCCCTCGCAAGGTTGATCTACAACTAGCTGAGTGATGCTGGACAGAAGTCCTGGTCTCGACTGAGCACTCAGACATGGCCACATCGGGCCAGCAAACGGCACCGAACACGCGGACGCTGTGAAATGCAGACAGGCCCAGCGAGCCAGAGCGCTGCCCTGGCCATACCGTGGGCAGTGTGGGGGGAGGCTCCCCAAGCTCTCGGGACCCATCCTTGGAGCACAGCTGTGCAGGAAGCTGTCAAGGAGCATGGGGGGAAGGAAGATCATCACCCAGACACGGCTTCACCCAGGCACCCGGGGGCTGGAGCTTGGAGCGCTGCCCCCGCCCCTCCCCGGCTTGTGGGGGTTTCCATGGATACGGGGTTACAGTCTGGTTCAATGGCTCTCAGCCCCCCCATTGCTCCAGCACCTGCCTGGGGGACCCCACAGCGCCGGCCGGAGACTAGAGCCGGGCATCGCCGTCCCGTCCCGGGAACGGGCACCCCCCGGGAACAGGCTGCCTCTGCCTCCTCGGGGCACCCCCTCGGGCACCCCCCCCCCCCTCCCCGGGCCCCCCCCACCCAGCCCCCTCCCCTACTCTGGGCACCCCCTCGGGCACCCCATTCCCCCTCCCCGGGCACCTCCCACCCAGCCCCCTCCCCCGCTCCGGGCACCCCCCCGGGAACAGGCTGCCTCTGTGCCCTCTGGGCACCCCCTCGGGTACCCCATTCCCCCTCCCCGGGCACCCCCCACCCAGCCCCCTCCCC
>NC_048311.1:34504729-34529396 GCF_013100865.1 Trachemys scripta elegans
TGGAGATGGATGGCAGGAGAGAGATCACTTGATCATTGCCCGTTGGTCCACTCCCTCTGGGGCACCTGGCATTGGCCACTGTCGGTAGACAGGACACTGGGCTGGATGGACCTTTGGTCTGACCCAGTACGGCCGTTCTTATGGAATCACTTTTTCACTTGAAGCCCTGTAACAGTGATTTAAAGATCAACATCAATTATTTCACTGCTCTTCATAACAGATGTCTCCAGCCAATGCATCAGTGTGGGCCGCCTTTGTGAATCTCACCATTCTGCCCCACAACCAAGCCTGACACCTGACTCCCACACTGCCTGTGAGCAGGTATATGGTTATTCCAATACCGTGCTGGGAGGTGGCTCCTGGTGCTCATGGCAGAATGGGACCTTTGGTTTCTGCCCCCTTTGTTCTCACTTTTAGCCCGGGTGCTTTTCCCTTACCATGGAAAACCCACCTTGCTAAAGATCAGGTTCTGCTACGTGACTAACAGCCTGGTAACAGAGTGGGCTGGGAAGTTCAGAACTGTGTCAGGGAGTGTGACACACCCAGGAAGCATAAAATATTGTTAACTAGAAAAATGGGTGTAGCTTTTGTGGGATGAGCAGAGTCTTGGTGTGGTGTCTAAATCATTCCTTTGACAAACCTGAAAATAATAACTATGACTGAAAGATTGAGAGTGTGGGGAGGCCCAAGTTTGTTAGTGGGTTATGGACATCAGCTTGGACAGCTGCAGTGACAGGATGGTAAGACTGCCGCATAGAAACCTAGATAGGTACAGAAAATATAAATCCTGAGTTATGCTAGCAGTACCTAGGAACCTCTTTCTGCAGCTTCATAGGCCGAGCTGGGGGGGTCATAACTTGTTCCTAAAAACTTACTGCAGACTGAAGTGTAACAAGTTTGGGAATTGAGTCCTTACATTTTCAGAGGAACAAGTTAATTTTGGTGAGGAAGCACCATAAAAACCCTGTACTCACCCACAGTGAATTCACACTGAGTGGATGTTTAAGAACAACCTTTGTTTTGCTATATGGGTTTTGAAACCTGAGGTACCTTGAAACCTCAAGGGACTTGGGAGGAGCCAAGCAGTCCTGATTAGCAGCACAAAAATACCAGGGATTGCGAAGAATCTGTGCAGTTACTGAGCGTCTCGGGGTCTGAATGAATGACGGGGAGTCACTTCTCATCCGAGTGAGATCTTCTTTGTGAATATAACTGAGAGGGTGAAACAGAGGCAGGCCAGTTCCAAACTAGCTAATGGATATTTCAATTCCTTGCAGATAAAGCTACCAGTCAGCTTCTGCTGGAGACAGACTGGGAATCCATCCTGCAGATCTGTGATATGATTCGTCAGGGAGACACTCAGTAAGTGCCATATCACTTCCTGACATGCTCTAAGCATTGACATCCTTTTCTGCCCTGCTCACTGCATGAAGGCTAAGAACACAGGACTAGGCACCCTGGGTCAGCCCACGGGTCCACCCAGGCTGTTAATTTATGTGGTACAGGTGACAATGCAATTCAGCATCTTGAGATAACGTTTCTGACTGGGGAAGCTGCAGCTCATGTTCTACCTGGGATCCTGAGAGAAAATGGGCCTTGAATATCACTGGTCTTCCTCTTTTTCTGCTTGGCCTCTGGAGTTGCCCATGCCATAAATTGTGTTCTTTCCCATTGCAAGGATGGGGTTAGTGGACTATTAAGTGGCAGCTGGACTCTTCCTGCAGGTTCTCATCTGCCTGAAAAATGTGTGTGCTCTCTCTCTTTTTCCAGAGCTAAATATGCAGTCGGTGCTATCAAGAAGAAAGTCAATGACAAGAACCCCCATGTGGCTCTCTACGCACTAGAGGTAACCTGAAGCCAACCCAGCAGAGTGAAGTCTCTCCAGGCCTCTAGTAACGTGTAGCCCAGGTGGACACTTGCTCTTCCACAGACTTTTCTCTGAGGAATGAAGTCTATGCAAACTGTCCCCCCAGGAGTGCAGCTGACAGTTGTGCAGAGTTCACCCTCCTCTGATGCTGTAGCTTGGAGGGCCTCAACCCATGGCCTGTGATCTGCTGACCCTGTTTCTTTATTTCCAGCTGCCATACTGAGTTAAACCTCTAAAAAAAGACATGAAATCCTGGCATGCTGTTGCTCTACCAAGCAGGTGGTTGCTTTAATTGCAATTGGGACATTATGGGATCCTAAATGGCAGGGAGGCAAAGGCCACCAGTAAGTTTAGGGGTGTGTTTCTTGTTATATCTCTACATTAAAGTGTGACCCTACTATTACCAAAAAGTCAAGACCCCCAGTTCAAGATGCTGCCGGGCTTTTGGAAGTAGCAGTTGTTTCTCTGACTGAAGTTGGCACGAAGTGCTCTGGGTTAGGTGGTGCCCCCTGGCTTGTGTGCAGGTTACAGTGCCCTGCAGCCAGGCGCAGTCCACGTTGCGAATCTGCTCTCATGCTGCTGGTCCTGGGCTCTGTAGGGGACTGTGGGTATTAATCTAATCTAGTTCTTTTTCCTTGCAGGTCATGGAGTCTGTGGTCAAGAATTGTGGCCAGACAGTCCATGATGAGGTGGCCAATAAACAGACTATGGAGGAGCTGAAGGAACTATTCAAGGTAGAAGCACCTTGCTCACTTGTTTCCCTCTGGATGGGGTTGGGGGAGAAAGGTGGAGGTGCTGAAACTGTAAATGCAGCATCTTTCTAGGTCACTGTTAACACAGAGGCCCTTGGGGATTTGGAAATGGGGCAGCAGGAGGACATGGGAGAAGCAGAGTGGGGAGCCCCTGTGTAGAAATTCCTGTCAGAAGGAGCGAGCTGGACTGCTCAGGTGAACCACAGGGTCTGTGTTACTTGGAATTTCTCATGAAGCATCATGGGCAGCTCCAGGAACCAGCTGCTGGGGAGGGAGTATCATGAGAGCAAAGCTGCTGTCAGGCTGTGGAAGGAATGATGGCTAACACTGCAGCACATTGGGGGCTCTTTGGGGGCCATTTGATGGCAAGTCCTCACCTTGGTATTGGGCTTGGTTTAGTCAGAGCCAGCGAAGGCCAGTGAAAATACCCATCTGTGGGGGTGGACACACAAGGTGGGGGGGCTGGTAGGAAGAGGTGCTGGAGGGGGATGTGGGCTCTCTTCCCATAACCCAAGATGAGATGGAAAGTTTAAAATGGATAAAGAAATCCCTTTACTCTGATTGCGTAACTAATCTATGGGACAAGCTGCTGTAGGATGTTGATGTCAAGCCAATAGCCGAGCAAGATTCAGAACTAAGCTTAGATGCTGGTATGAATGAGAACAACATGTTCAGTGACACCGGTGGGATGATGCTTACATGGACTCTTGATTCTCACGTTCCGGGGCACAAGCGCCTCTCCAGCTGGGGTGGAGACAGGAAGATGTTCTCCTCCCCATCTCCAAGGCACACAGTGGGACAGGAGTACACAGCTGAGTTCAGTAAAGGGATTTTACTCCTTCCTCTGTAGCATCTACCACTGACTGCTATCCGAGGCAGGTGCCTGGCCATATCTAGCAGCTCCTGTCTGAGTGTTGCTAATTCTGTCAAGGGGTCTCTTCTCCTACTGTCCTCTTCCGGGGAAGACTCTGGCCTAGTTCAGCTAGCTCTGGCCTGACCTAGTACCTGCTGCCTTGAGCCTGGCTTCTCTTGATTTACAATGGCAGCCACTAAGACAGGTGGCAGGGGCTGGCTTTCGGGCAGCCCTGGTATCCTAGAGTTCAGTGCGGCTTGAGCATACTGTCTATGCTGGGGAGGGGGAGGGCGTGTGCTTATACGCTTGGGGTTCCCCAGACCTGTGCAAACGAGGGGCTCTGAGTCGGTCCATTTGAGCCCTGGGGCAGCCTCTCCTCAAGGGTGCTTTCTGTCTGGCCAGGCACTCATTGTGTACCCTGGGCTCCGTGGGTTGCTAATGTAGAACATCTGTTATGTCACAGTCACTGCCTCTCTAGTGGCTGACACCATACTGAATGCAGGCTCATGGACTGCTCAGAGGGGCTTTGGGGTAGGTATTGAGCTTCCCAAATATAGGATCAGATCAACAGTCTCTGATTCTGCTCAGGTTCTTATGTGAGCTGTGCTCAGAGCTCCCTAAATGCCCGAGGTGCATTCTTGCTCATTTCTTTAGGGACTTTCACTCTTCTGAATCCCTGACTGCTGCTGAAGTAATTTGGGTGGCCCCTTGGCTGTGGGGGTTCTGTCGTCACTCTCTTTGTGGTGCAGGCTCCTCTCAGGTCTGTCTGAGTTCGGAGCTGCAGATGTCTCTACAAACCTGTACTGAGCTTGCCCACAATTGAATGTGAAGCTTGAGAGTGCTTGGAATCTGAGTCTCTGCTTGCTGAGGGAATTTCCAGAGCAGCCAGTCATGTGATTTGGTGATGACATGATCAGCTGATGGCAGGGCCCTCTTGGAGGCTGGTTCAGACTGAAACAGGCTGTGCGGAGCTGCTTGCAGCTTCCGGAGCTGCTCAGGCCCTCCTGCCTGTTGAAGGTCAGGAATTCCTCCTGTTGCCTGGGGTATGTTTAGTGTGTTCCTGACGGGGTGGGGTTGTGAACTGGAGTTAGTGTCTGTGAGCTGAGGTATGCCGGGACCCAGAGCTGAGGCAGGTTGTGACTAATGAGACGTGATTAGTCATTCTCATGAATTGCTGTGACTGCATGGTGATGGTTCCTGCTGGTGGGAGTGAATCGAGGACGCTTGGATACCCCGAGAAATTAGCCTGGCCTGCATAAAAGGGGAGCAACTAGGAAAGGCCCTTGGGGGCAAGTGGGGTGCAATCAAGATGCTTTGGAGAAGGATCCCATTCTCCCTGCTGCCCTGGGGAACACCTTGGTCCGAAGGATTTTAGTCCCATGTTCTTTTCTTGGGTGGCGTTCAGCCCTCCTGTTAAGGGAGGGGGCTAAGTGGGCCACTGCATTTGCCTTTATTAAAGTGCTCTTCCGTTGGTCGGTGCCTTATGTGAATGGGGCGAGTCCTCCCCAGTCTCCTGCTCTCACTGCAAGCAGCGCCTTGCTGGCCTGTTTCGTGTTGGCCCCTCACTCCACGGTATGCGTGTCTCACCAGGACACAGCGGAGGGTGAGTATCACAAAGAGCCCCCACCACAGCCCGTGCTTTCCCCTCTGTGCAGAGACAAGTGGAAGTGAACGTTCGCAATAAGATCTTGTACCTGATCCAGGCCTGGGCTCACGCCTTCCGCAACGAGCCCAAGTACAAGGTGGTGCAGGACACCTACCAGATCATGAAGGTGGAAGGTAAGGACTCAGTGGGGGAAAAGGGGCAGGTGAGTCTCCCATTGCGCTGACAGCCAAGCACAGAGGATGAGCCATGGGAGGGCAGGGAGCAGGCAGCAGTGCCAGCCAGGTGTGGGAGAAGGGCTGGTACAGACGGGTTTACACACAGTGGCCTCCCTGCTACCTGATGGACCTGTTGGGGTGACTTGAATCCAGTTCCTGTTGCAGAGAGGCCTCCACCAGATGGCTGCTTCACCCTGGCCCTGCAGCCCACTAGGAATGATGTGGTTTGGCAGAAGTCCCTGGAAGCCAGAGCTGGAATGTTCTCCTAGGAAACTTGCACATCCTCCTGGGAATGGCTCCGTTCCTGGGGTGGGCAGCTGAGAACTTGGATGTGTGTCTGGATTTCCCCAAAGTGCTGGGTGCATTGGAAGGCAGTGCCTGTGATTTTGGGCATTAACGCCACTGATTCTGCCTGGGATGAGTGGCTGTGAATCTGCGGGAGTCCCATCCTGGCAGGAAATGCCGCATTTCTCACCCTGATCTCAGGCTTCCAGCATATGTTTTACCAAAGGGCCCCAGTTGCCTAGTCTGAGTGTGTGTGGCCGGGGTTGTGCTCTGCATTCGGAGTAGACTTGAGCCAGACCAGGGAGCAGAGGGATGCCCTAGGATCTGATCACCGATGTACAGACACTTACTCTCCCAGCTCCCTTGTGAGGCAGATGATGTGGCTCAAGTTAAGTGATTGCTTAGAACTCCTGCACAGATGGCAAAGCAGGGACTAGAACCCAGGAGCCCTGCCTCTGTCCCCAGCTCTGAGCACTAGGCACCACTGCCTCCAGTCTGGTGGGATCCCACTTTACAATGAGATGTTGTTCCACTCTTCCTGCAGGTCATGTGTTCCCAGAATTCAAGGAGAGCGATGCCATGTTTGCTGCAGAAAGGGTGAGCTCCCCAGTGCAGAGCGGTGGAGAGGAGCTCTGGCATTACAGAGGGGGCTGCTGCTGTCATTTCTATCTGACCCTTCAACTGGTGGTCAAACAACATTAAATCCCAGAATCCCAAAGCGCCTTCCGTGTGTTGTACAACTGCCTGGATTCTATACACCTCACCGGCGTGCAGCCAGCCCTGGGGCCGGGTAGAGAGTTCAGGAAAGGAAGTGCAGAATCCCCTCTCCTCTGGACCTGCCCCTGCAGGGAGCCAATACCGAGCACGTAGGGATCAGTAATCCCACATGAGGGCAGCCTCCCAGTCCTGTGGCTTGCCAAGGGCTCCTCCAGCAGCACAGTCTGCCCAGCACGCTAGGGCGTCACTGGCTCAGCACAGGGGCATCCGACCGTGACTCACTTCTGTGGCCAGTGGCTGCCGGAGCAGACTTGCAGGGGAGAGGGCCTCCTGCTGCAGGGGTCTCCCCACTCCAGGGAATGGCCTGGCTTGGGCTAGCCAGTGGGAGCTCCAGGGTGGCAGCCCGAGAGGCCCTCTGGAGCCAGCGTCAGGGCTCTGGGTGCTAGGCCCTGGTTCTTTCCTTACGCAGGTTTCTGTGCTCTGTGGCAGGCTCCTGACTGGGTGGATGCTGAAGAGTGTCACCGATGTCGAGTGCAGTTTGGGGTCGTGACCCGCAAGGTGGGTGCTGCTGCTTATTCCTCTTTAGTTCCCTTCCCTGCATGACACTGCTGGGGCCTTGGTCTCCTCCTCCCTTGTCCCACAGTGTGGGCTTGGCTGGGAAGCTGAGCTTTAGGGGAAGGGGGCCAGCAAGCACCCTGTGCAATGGGCATGGAGGGGCACAGCCCTGGTATTGGGAGGGTGCCCCCTAGTGCCAGCTGCCAAGGCTGACCTCGTCCCTCTCTTTGCAGCATCACTGCCGGGCCTGTGGGCAGATCTTCTGTGGAAAGTGCTCCTCCAAGTACTCCACCATCCCCAAGTTTGGCATTGAGAAGGAGGTGCGGGTGTGTGAGCCCTGCTACGAGCACCTCAACAAGTCAGTATCTCCAGGGGGTTCTGCACACCGCACTTGGGTTGGAGCGGCGGGGGCTGGCGGTGGGCATGGGGCTGGCCTTCTGGAGCAAGGAAGGGTCACCTCAGCCCTGTGTACTGGAGCCTTTCTGAGTCGGGTCCCCAGGGGCTGGGCAGCCTGGCAGGAGAGCCGCCCCTTTGGAGACCGGAGGGATTCAGGAGATGCCACTCAACGATGGGAGTGTACTGGTGACGCCAAGGCCTGGCTCTGCTGCCTCCATTGCCCCCATCCACTGACTGCTAGCTGGGAGCTGTGCTCCTCGTTGGGGCTGGGGTGGAGTAGGGCCATGGCCCTCGCTGGGGCTGGGGCAGCATGGGGCCAGGCAGGGCTCAGGAATGCTGCCTGTAGGCCCTGGTCTCTACTGTCACCTCTATCTGATTGTAGGAAAGCTGAGGGCAAAACTGCTGCCACCACTGAGCTGCCGCCCGAGTACCTGACCAGCCCCCTTTCTCAGCAGTCCCAGGTAAGTGGCTGTCCTGCCTGCCAGGGGCGAGCTGGGTTGCAGGCAGGGGTAGCCCCAGCGGTTCCCCCCTTCTCCTCCTGCTCACTGTCCCACTGAGCAGCCCCCTCTCCATCTGCAGCTGCCCCCGAAGCGTGACGAGACGGCCCTCCAGGAGGAGGAGGAGCTCCAGCTGGCCATCGCCCTCTCGCAGTCGGAGGCCGAGGAGAAGGAAAGGATGGTTTGTACCCAGCTCTAGGGCTGCGTGAGGGAGCACTGACTGGATGCTCCCCAAGCCTCTGGCAGGTTACTGCTGTGGGCTTTGCACCAGCAGGTCCCCAGCCCTGGGCTGGACGGAGCCCTTCCCTGGTGCATAGTGGGTCGAGGGGGGTGCTGCGCTGCGCTGCAGGTCTAACCCCTCCCATGGATCTGGGCTGAGGGTCTCTTTCACCAGGATAGTGAGGGCTGGTGCTGATCCTGCCTG
This sequence comes from Trachemys scripta elegans, assembly GCF_013100865.1. Taxonomy (NCBI): domain Eukaryota; kingdom Metazoa; phylum Chordata; order Testudines; family Emydidae; genus Trachemys; species Trachemys scripta. The sequence continues at coordinate 34,512,897 of NC_048311.1, forward strand.
TGGGGCAGGCCCCATGGAGACACTAGCAGCTTGTGCTAGTGAATGTGCAGTGGCTGGCCTGGCCCGTGCAAGGTGCTTCACCCTCCAAGACAGGCTCGTCTCGTGCTGTTGAGCTGGACAGTTCTCAGGGCTGATCTTGTACTTCCCTCTGCAGAGACAGAAAACGACCTACTCCGTGTACCCGAAGGCTGAGCCCACGCCTGTCACCTCGTCCGCACCCCCAGTCAGCACCCTCTACTCCTCCCCTGTGGTAAGTGCTCAGCCGCCCTGTTGGATCAGCGCCCCCAGCCCCAGATCTCTTTGCCAGGTCACCGGGGTAAATCCTTGTTCGGAGGGAACTAAAGCCGTGAGAACATGGCGCTGTTCAGCCCCTTCCTGAAAACACTGCTGTGCTGGGGGCGCCCAGGAGACCCAGCTCTAAACACTGGGCGCACTATTCCTCTGTCGCATGGACAGGAAGTGAACCACCACCTGGCCGAAGGAAGAAAGAAGTGCCCGCTGTCCCTCCCAGTTCTGCACTCCTGCTGTTGCCTGGCACTGGGTGGCAGGATATGCACAAGTCTGGGCAGGGTACCTGTCATAGCAGTGAGTTGTGTAGTGGGCTGCGGAGTCCCCATGTGTCTCTAAGATCTGACGTCCCCCCTCCTCTCTCTCTTTCTCCCCAGAACTCCTCTGCTCCGCTGGCTGAGGACATCGACCCCGAGGTAAGGACACAGGCCCTTCTGGCGCACAGCGTAGGCTGGTTCCCAGTCAGGCTTTGGCGCTGATCTTCTACCTCTGCTTTTCCCGGTAGCTGGCTCGGTACCTGAACCGTAACTACTGGGAGAAGAAGCAGGAGGAGGTTCGCAAGAGCCCCACCCCGTCTGCTCCACTGTCGCTCTCCGAGCCAGCTGCCCAGCCTGGGGAAGCTCATCCCATCCCGCTCGGTGTCGTGGAGGTAAGATAGGGGCCCGGTCTCACACCCATCTCTCTGAGGTCTGGCGGGGTCAGTTTGAATCAGTGCTCCCTGGGAATTGCCTGACACCAGCCTCGCCCCGGTGATAAAGCACAAGTCCGGCTCCGGTCTCGGTGTGGGTTGTGGATCCCCACTCCCGGGAGGCTGGGGCTCAGAGGCTAACTGTGCTGCCCTGTGTCTCCAGCAGCAGTACCAGAATGGGGAGTCCGAGGAGAACCACGAGCAGTTTCTGAAGGCTCTGCAGAATGCCGTCACCACCTTCGTCAACCGTATGAAGAGCAACCACATGCGGGGCCGCAGCATCACCAACGACTCAGCCGTGCTCTCCCTCTTCCAGTCCATCAACAACATGCATCCCCAGCTGCTGGAGTTGCTCAACCAGCTGGATGAGCGCAGGCGTAGGTGGCTTCTGCTCCATTCCCCGGGGCAGGACACGACTGCTCCCTGCCAATGGCTTGGGAGCAGCTCTCTGGGACTATGCGGCGACGGCCTGGGGGTCTCTGTGGAGGGGCGTACCCCCTCTCAGGGCTGGCTGGGGGCCACCTGCTCTATCTGGAGGCAGCTAGTGCTCAGGGCTGGGTGAGCTCAGCAGATAGCAGGCCTGGATGCTGCCTTGCCCTGCAGGAGCCTGATGGTGCGTTTCTCTCCCCAGTGTACTATGAGGGCCTGCAGGACAAGCTGGCGCAGATCCGGGATGCTCGCGGGGCCCTGAATGCTCTGCGGGACGAGCACCGCGAGAAGCTGCGCCGGGCGGCCGAGGAGGCAGAGCGCCAGCGCCAAATCCAGCTGGCACAGAAGTTGGAGATCATGAGACAGAAGAAGCAGGTGAGACAGGGAAGCCTTTTCCAGGTGCCTCATAGAGGGCAGGTGTCGTGCCAGGGCCATTCCCAGGGCTTGCTGGTGGCCCTGGCAGCTGTTCCAGCTTGTGCCCTGGGCTGGGCTGCTGTTGGGTGGCTGGAGGCAGCACTAGTCTGTGGAGCGGGTCTCTGGGGCTGACCTTGGTGTATGAGCTGCATGGCCAGGCTCCTGATGTGTGTGGTGGTGCCGCTCCCTGCAGGAGTACCTGGAGATGCAGCGGCAGTTGGCCATCCAGCGGCTGCAGGAGCAGGAAAAGGAGAGGCAGATGCGCCTGGAGCAGCAAAAGCAGACCATCCAGATGAGAGCCCAGATGCCTGCTTTCTCTCTGCCCTACGCCCAGGTACAGCGGCCAGGCCAGGGAGCCCTCCCATGAGCACTCACCCCAGAACTCTCCCCTTCCTTCACGCTCTCTCCGTTTTGCAGCTCCAGGCCATGCCAGCAGCAGGAGGGGTGATCTACCAGCCATCCGGTCCCACCAGCTTCCCAGGCACCTTCAGCCCCGCAGGCTCGGTGGAGGGCTCTCCCATGCACAGTGTGTACATGAACCAGCCAGCTCCCGGCAGCACTGGCCCCTACGCACCGATGCCTGTGGCAGGGGCAGGTGAGAGCCTGGGCCAAGCAGAGGTAGGCAGGGCTGGAATGCAGCAGCATCCCCTCACTGTGCCCTCTCTGCTCCAGATCCCAACATGGTGAATGCCTACGTGTACCAGGCAGGAGCAGGAGGCGGGCAGGCAGCGCCGCAAGGGCAGGTGGTTCCCACCACCAACCCAGCCTACTCCTCGTATCAGCCGACTCCGACGCAGGGCTACCAGGCAAGTGAGCAGAGCGCTGGGTCCCCCTTGCCCGCAGTGTGTCGGACTCGCGGTAAATCTGCAGTGGGTGGCACAGGATGTCCCCTCCCAGGCCCTTGGGATCCCCTGTTGCACAGTGGGGGTGGGGATCGGTCCCAGATTGCTGGGTCTCCCCTGGTGTCCCCTGTGGGATGGGTAGAGCCAGCTGCTCCCTGGACCCTGAGGGTGTTGGGGGAGAGCTGTGTGGCTGCTTGGAATGCCCCAGGCTCACCCTGTGCTCTTCCCCATAGAACGCTGCCTCCCAGTCACAGAGCATCCCTGCCATCTCGCAGGCCCCCCAGTCTGGCACCATGGGCTACATGGGGAGCCAGTCTGTCTCCATGGGGTACCAGCCCTACAACATGCAGGTGAGCACCCCCCAAGGGTGAACGGCTCGGTGCCCTCTTGCAGCCTGGCTTGGGGATGGGTGTTGGTTGCTGTGGAGACTGCTCACCAGCCAGGGAGTGAGGGTAAAGGGGGCCCCTGCTGGGGGAAGGGCGATAGGGCTGCATTTTCTGTATCCCCTTTACCCATGTAGGAGACCTACCCTGGCCCTTCACTGTTGCTGTTCTGGACCCCAGGTCCCTGGCAGCGTGAGCCCACTGGGCCTGGCTGGGAGCTCAGGGGCCTTTGCCCCCTCGGTAAGGGGCAGAGGTCTGGCGGCCGGTCTGATTGCTCTCCCCTGCCCCCGCTCTAGGGCCTCATGTCGACCCTTCCTGGGCAGGAGCCGGCTCTGAGCAGCCTGCCACCCCAGCAGACTTACCTCTCGGGACAGCAGCCCATGTATCAGCAGGTGAGTCTGCCAGCCCTGCACGAACCCAGCGTCTCCTCGTCACCCTCACTTCAGCTCCCTCCCCACGCAGTCGGTCACCAACTGCCCTGATACCTCCCCCCACCAGCACCCTTATCGCCAGGAGCCTTGGCTGTGGCCCTGCCTCCCCCACGTAGGGCGCTGAGACCTCCAGATCCAGGTGTATTCACCTGGGGGTTGGGCATGGGTGGGAGTGACCAGCTGCGGCCCTGTGCCACCTCCAGCAGCCCTCTGGGTAAGGTTTGGGGGAGTGGGGTGCCAAGCAAGAACTGCCTCTTAACAAAGAGTTTGTCTGTTCCAGATGCCTCCCCCTGCAGGGCCCCCCCAGCAGCAGCAGCCTCAGCAGGCCCCGTCGCAGGTACAGCAGGCCCAGGGCAGTGGCGAGGCCCAGCTCATCTCATTCGACTGATCTCGGCGAGGGGGGCTGCCCAGTGTAACACTATTGTCTGCAGGAGTCACTTATGTACTTAACTAGCCATTTCTGTCTCTTCCCCACCCCCTTCCCTGTGGAACGGCCCTGCTCAAGGTGGGGTGGGACCCTGGGGCCCCACCACCTGGCATGCACCCTCCTGGCCTGGCAGGGACCTCCCTGCTGCTCTGGCTCCCTGAGGCTTTTTCCCTGCCCTGTCCTCACCTGGCTGAAATGTGTCATGGTTGCTGGAAGTTGTGAACCTCCCCACCCCCACCAACAGGTGAAGAACGAGTGGGCGCTTGGCCCTTCAGGAAGAGACTTCCGCAAGGCAGAGGCTACAGCCTGGCTGCTGGGCTTCCCCCCAGGGCTGTGTGGGCAGGATGGTGACTGAGAGTCAGCCCTGAGAAGAGCTCCAGGAACGTGAGCACTAATGTCACAGGCCAGGGACTCCCTTCCCTGCTCTGCAGCAGGCAAGAGACTTAAACATGCCCTAAGTTTGCTGCTGTCCTGACCCTAGAACAAATGGGGCAAGGAGCTCTGAGCAGAGCTGCCCCTGTGCACACAGCACAGCCTCTATCACTATCCCTCTCTGCAGCGTGCACCATGGCTGGCTCTTCTGCCCCAGGAGGAGCTGAGCCCCTCACCACAACCCTGATCCCCTGCCCCTCCATGGGAGCCTGGCCCTGTGCTTGCATTCCATGCTCCTGGGAGCTCAGGCCCTGCCGCATGCCCAATGCCCATATCCTCCACCCCTCCTTGGGAGCCTGGGCCCTCCCTGCTTTCTGAACACTCATCTCTCATACGTAGTGGTGGAGTAGCCGGAATGGAAACAGTGACAATAAAATGTATTTAAAGAGCTGGTGCTCTGGGCCTGGTGCTGGCTCTGCCCTAGGGCCTAAGCGGGCCCTGGTGCTGCTGTTCCTGCGAGAGCAGGGCCATTGCAGAGGGGTTTGGTGGAAGGCTGCTTGGCAGGCAGTGAAGCGGGGCTGTAACGTGCTCCACTGTTGATGCCCTTGGTGCCAAGCAAAGAGCAGACAGGGTCAGCCTGAAGGGAAGGAGGATCCCAGCCTGGGACTCTCGCTCTGCAGGGGCTTGGATGCACTGCTCGCCACTCCTAGGCCGCTGGCCTCAGTGCAGGCCCCAGGGAGCAGCTCCTCTCAGCCCACGGCAGAGATGGATTAATTTAAAAGCATTTATTCTTGGGTGTCCGTATCCCGTTGGCTTCAGGCAGCCATGCTCAGACATCCTGCAGCCCAGCTGGGCCTACGCCATCTCCAGCTCCCTCCTCCGAAAAATCAGGCATTTGGTGTATTCTGGCATTTCCAGCTGGCAGTGAGGAAAACTGGCATTAAGGTGCAGAACAACCAGCTTCTAAAGGGCTTTAGAGCAGCGACCAAGGCCTCCAGGCGTGAGCTGCAGGGCTGGAGTAGAGCTGTGTGTGTGGAGGGGGGCTAAAGCGCAGTGGGCTGGGTGTGGGGCCTGGGGGCAGCTGCAGCGCTGTGGCTGGAGAAAGTTTGCCACTGCCTGCTCATGCTGCCAGCCCCTCATTTTCATAGGAACTAACATTCAGTAGCTTCTAGGCTCCCTGCAGCTTAGCCCAAAGCCTTGAAACCTGCCTGTTTCCCACACCACCCTGAACCTTACCATGCGCTCGAGGCGCAGTGCGTTGGGGGTGGCCAGCTGCCGCAGCTCCTCCACATCCCGCAGCCCCCAGGCTGGATTCCTGCCAGTCAGAAAAACAACAGAAGGCTGGAGAGGCACAGAGCAGCGGGCCGGGCTCTGGGGTGGATATAGCTGCCCTGGACTTTCAAGGGGGTGGGGCTGGGCTCATCCCCAGCTGCTGCCCGGTGACGAGCTCCAGCCAGCCCCGGGATGCTGCCTGGGGAAGAGCCTCCCGCAGAACACAGCCTGTGCCTGAAGTGGGAGCCCGTCCTGGGGAAGCTGCCACAGGTGACGTGTGCTCTCCCAGGTGGGGGAGACAGTTGCACCCGGGAACAGGATGTGATGTGTCCAGTCTAGAGCCCATCGCCTGTGGGCTGGATGCAGATTTGGCCCCTTCAGGGCTTCCACAGGGCAAGCCAGCCCCTAACTACCAGAATTGCTGGAGCCCCTGGGAAGAATTCAGCCCCTGGGGCACACCTCACCTCTCCTGGAGCTTCTCCTCCAGCTCCACGTTGCACTCAGGGCTGATGATCCCATTGATGGCAAAGGGCTGTGGGCACAAAGTGCAGTCAGTCACTCCTTGCCCTTCCCAGTCCCACTTCTGTGCCCTGAGGCGGTGGTGGCAGCAGCTGATGGGTGTTTAACCCCTAGGCTTTATTTGATTTAAAGCCTCTCCCATGGGGTCTGGACATGGCATTGCTAGATCCAGCAGGCAGGGCCACAGGAGGGGTAAGATGTAATACGGTGTGGGCTAAGACAGTAGCAGCCGGTGCCTGCCCCCTCGCTGCAGGAGCTGGGCAGAGCTCTGGGGACCTGCATCCCCGTATTTTGCTCAGCAGATTGCACAGCCTGTCCTGGGGGGGGGGAAAACACAGGCTCCTGGAGACCGTGCAGGGGTCCCAAGACCGCTCTGGTGGTTCACAAAGGGGCCTTGCGCTTCAGATTCCTGGGAAGACCTAATATCCTCCTCCTGCTTCGGCGGGGAGGTGGGAGGGGGCAGAGGTTGTTGGTTGAGATTCTATTCTTCATACTTACCCCATAGATGAGGCAAACTCCCCCGGGCTTCAGCAGCTGGCCCACACCCTGGAAGAGTCCCTGCAACGCAAAGGCAGGATGTCATCCAGGTGGGCACTGGGAGGGGGGGAGGGTGAGCCCAGGCCAGGAGCAGGACTAGGTGCCAGCCCTGCTCCTCCCAAGCAATAATCCTTGGGGCGGTGTGGGGTGCAGGCCTGAAAGGGCCACAGGCTCCTTCCGCCAGTGGGAGGAAGGATGTCTTTCTCACAAGGGTTGCTTGCTGTGGCGCCCCCATGTTCCCTGCAGGGCTCAGTTTGTCCACACATGCACACCTCTAGGCCTTGGGCAAGGAAGTGCAGCAGGTTGATGATGACGATGACATTGCAGCAGCCCTGGCTCAAGCCTGCCCACTGGTCCCAGGGCTGAGAAACGTCAATGGCCAGTGGCTTCTTCACGTTCTGCACCTTGGTGGCTCTGATGTAGGCAGAGATGCTGGAGGAAGAGAGACAGGTAAAGCGGGAGAGGCTGCTGGTGTCTGCCTGGTGGTGCTGCACTTCACCCAGACAGAGGCTGCTGCCTGCTCTCATAATGGGGGATGTTGCAGGAGCTGCCCTGAGGTGCCAGGCTGGGATCCATTTAGCTACTGCCAGGGCCACAGTACTGCCAGCATCACCCTGCAGCACAGGCAGTGGCTGTCTTGCCGACTCCAGGGGGGGAAGAGGTGCATTCAGTTAGAGCAGGGGTAGGCAACCTATGGCACGTGTGCCGAAGGCGGCGCGCAAGCTGATTTTCAGTGGCACTCACACTGCCTGGTCCTGGCCACCAGGCCGGGGGGTTCTGCATTTTAATTTAATTTTAAATGAAGCTTCTTAAACGTTTTAAAAACCTTATTTACTTCACATACAACAATAGTTTGGTTATATATTATAGACTTATAGAAAAAGACCTTCTAAAAACATTAAAATGTATTCCTGGCACGCGAAACCTTAAATGAGAGTGAATAAATGAAGACTCGGCACAGCACTTCTGAAAGGTTGCCGACCCCTGAGCTAGACCCTTCCCCCTCCATTAAAAGCCAGAACGGGCAGGAAGTGAGGCCTTGTAGGGGATGCAGCTGGCTGCTCTCACCCAGATCATGGGCAAACACCATCTCTCTCCCTGTTGTGCTGTAAGCACTGATGCCTGGACCAAGAAGTACCCAACATGGCAGCTGCCTCTAAGGGAGTGCAAGAGGAGGGATAGGGCTGCAGGAGAATTGCAAGTGAGGTGGGCCATGCAGCCTAAGCCCCCCAGCTCTACGGATGTGTCTCCTTGCCCTTGGAATTTGTCCTGTGCTGGGGCCACTATAAGTGTCATCCCAATGAAAGCTGTTACAAGCCCATGGGGGTGGGAGTCACTGCAAGATGGCATGTTCCCCTCCCCCTCCCCGATGCAGGTGTTATATGTTCTGATTAGCCTAAGCCTGAACAGCCTAGAAGGACTTGGCAGGGTTTGCGCAATTTCCAAAGGCAAAGTGAGCACAATCCCCTGCTGAACACTGACAGACTCCTGTTGTCACTGCCTGAAGTGGCAGTGTTTGAGAGCTGGGGCCTACCCCTCCTGTGGGCTGGGGAAGGGAGCTGGCAATGCTGTGGGAACAGCAGGTCAGGGCACTTTCTGCTCCTCATTACAGACTCCCCACTGTGTCCATGATTGGAGCTGTAAGCAGCCCCACCACCATGGGAGTGAAATCCTCAACTCCCCAAATCCTTCCCCATGGGAAGCTGTCAGCAGCCAGGATGGGGACACGAGCAGCTTTCATGCTGTGGGGTGCTGTCCCTGCCTCTGCCCAGGGCTCCTGGAAGGACCAGACACAAGACGTACCTCTCATGGGCAGACGGGCTGATTTCTGAAGGCTGCCAGGTGACATTAGGCAGGGCTTGGGCAAAATGCACCACATGTTGCCCAGTCCCAGAGGCCAGCTCCAGCCCAAAGGCTTGGCTTGTATTATCCACGTAGTCAGCCAGTACCTCCAGGATCAGCTCCTTATTCCTCTCTGCCATGGGAGACACCAGCATCTTCTGCCACTGACCACAGGTCTTGAGGCTGCCACTAGAATGGTGCTGCCTGGATTTCTGCTCCTGCCTGACAGGGCTGGCTCTCCTCACAGATGGCCCAGCCTAGATTTATTAAGGCAAAGAAGATTACTGAGTGACGCTTGTCCCCGGGAGAGACGCTTAGGTGGGGCGGACAAACGGGGAAAGGCCCGTGTGGTTCCTCCAGCCACGGGAGGCCAGCAGGGTGTCGAGGCCCTAGCCTACAGCCACGGTTCAGGGCCTGAGCGTGTCTCTTCGGCCCCGGCCAGGCGGCTGGGAATGCTGCCCAAGGCAGCGTGACCCCGGGCACAGCCCCGAGCCCGAGGGCAGGGCCCGCACCCCACGCCTGCTGGGCCTCATTCCCCACAGAGCCCCAGGTCACACAGCAGGGCATGGAACCCAGGCGTCCTGGCCCCGCCCCTCGCCCAGGCCCCGCCCCTCTCTGCGCCTCCCAAAGGCCAAGTTGCCCTTGTTGCAGAAGCGGTGCATGCTGGGCTCGGAGGATTGAGCGCCCGCTGGCGGGTGACCTGCCTGAGCCATAGAGACGTGGGAGGCGGAGGCTAGACTGTCACCCTTTGCCAGTGACATGGCCTGGGCAGGGCTAGAGCGCCCCGGCGACCATAGAGACTGGGGGGTAGAGCGTCGCCGCCGCGTCCTTCGCCTGCTGCAGCCCGCCTCTGAGGCCGGGCGTCTCCTTCCTGCTGCCGGGACCCCGCGTGCTCGGTGCCGGCGCCGCCATGCTGCCCGCCGCCCGCCCCGTGCCGGGGCCCTGCCTGAGGGGGCTCCGGGCCGCCGCCCGCCTGCTGCTCCGGTACCGGGGCCGCCCCGTCCCCGCGGGAGCCCCGAGCGGCCGGTCCCTGCGCGGGCCCCGGGGCAATCCCGGCCCGGCGGCGGGCGCCCCCTGCGGGTCCCGCCGCCCCGCTCGCGAGGCTCGGGCTGCGAGCCCGGCACGGCCCGTTCCCGGGGGGCGGGGGGGGGCTGCGCGCGGGGCACCGCCGGGCCGGGCTAGAGCCTGACCGGGCCTCTCTTTCCGTCGCCAGGCAGCCGCTGCCGGGAGTCTGCGCCGGGAGGATGCTGAGGACCGGCTGCCCCCGAAGGGCCGAAGCCCTGGCCAGCGCCCCCTTGGATAACGCCCCGAAGGACTATCCGCCCAAGATCCGGCAGCTGGTGCAGGACATCGCTGGCCTGACGCTGCTGGAGATCTCGGACCTCAATGAGTTGCTGAAGGTGGGCAGGGCTTGGGCAGGCTCTGCCTCTCCCTGTCAGGGGCTCGCGACGGGTACCGGGGGGGGGGGGTCCCCTCTCTCTCCCCTGCCCCCCACAAGTCTCTCCTCTTCCCCCACCAGCTCCTCCATGGAGCTCCCAGCTGTTTGCTGCTGCCTCTCCCTGTGGCTGCAGCTGGCCAGCTCCAGGAGCTGCTGGCCAGGAAGGAGGCCCAGCTAGTAAACCCTGGCAGAAATTGGGGGGAGGGCATGTGATCCCCCCCCCTCCCCACATGTAACCTCTGGAAAGTGCCCCACTTCGTATAGTTGGGTAGGTAGATGGCCTGGGCTGTACTAAGTTGGGGCTCCCAAGGTGTGGGGGGAAGGCAGGATACTGGGGTGGTTGATTGTCAGGGCACTGAATGGAGCTGTTCCTCTGCCCTTTGTCTATGGCTGGGGTGTTCTATGGTGGTCCCTCTTCTTGCTGGGAACACAGGACAGGCTTGAAGTGCTGTTGATTACTCTTTGTTGCCTTCTGCAGAAGACACTGAAGATCCAGGACATGGGGCTGATGCCGATGGGTGGAATGATGCCACCACCTGCAATGCAGTCAGCCACTCAGGTAACTCCCAGGTGCTCTGCTAGGGTCCTCCTCCTTGCCCCTGGACAAATGCCAGGGGAAGGGAAGCGCTGTCTAGGAAGACGGGCATTGGTTTAACCTTGTACTTTGGCAAATTTAGTTCTAGTGAGTCCAAAAATGCCCCACCTGTGATTCTGAAGGTTGGTTCTGAGCTAAACAGACCTACTTCAGGTTCTCCTAGGGGTCTTTATATGTGTGGTGATTCTAGACAAGGAACTGGAGTGTTGGTAGAAGTTTATATAGCTGCCTAGCAATCTTGGAGCATCTTTCTCTGTGCGAGTGCTGTGCCCCTCTGCAGGTTTGCAGTGAGGTGAGTTCCCCAGTTGGCCAGAAGGGGCTGTTTGTCACATCCTGTGTGTGGCAGGGCGGAAGGGTCCTGAATGCTGCTATACTCGGCCTCACTAGCTTGTGTTGGTTCCAGGTAGCAGAAGAAGAAGAGGCACCCAAGAAGCAGGAAAAAAAACTTTTCACTGTCAAGCTGACTGAGGTGAATGCTGTGGAAAAAGTAAAACTGATCAAGGAAGTGAAGAACTGCATGCAGGGGCTGAACCTTGTCCAGGTGAGCACTTACCTCGGCCTGTATGATCTTGGTCACTGCTTGAGCAGCATCTCCCTGGGGCTGTGCTGAAAGCTCTGAGCCTCTGCCCAAACTATTTTCAAAAGTGCTTTTTAAAACAGAGACATTGGCTGTACCTCAGAATAGCAGCTTGGATTCTTCCATGTCCTTGGGCTCCCTTTCCAGTGCACAGCGGTGTCCCAAGTGCATGGGGACTGAGCAGAGGCCTCCCAACAGGAAGGCTGTGTCCACACTACCATGATAAGTCGACCTACGCTACGCAACCCCAGCTGCGTACCTTAAGTCGAGTTACTGTGGGAGATCAATGGGAGAAACTTTCAGTCAACTTACCTTACTCTTGTCATTGAGGGTAGAGTACAGGGATCGACTGGAGAGTGATCTGCTGTTGATTGGATGGGTCTTCATTAGACCCGCCAGTGGCTCGATCTCGGCATGGATCTGGGCTGTAGTGTAGATGTGGCCAAAGTGTCTGCACCCACTTGTCTCTATTGATACCTTCAAAACAAGTGTCCCTTCTTCCCAGGACTTCTGGGTGGTTGGTTTTTAGAGGCAATAATGCACATTCTCACCAGATGGGGGCAGCAAAAACCTAACCCTAACCACGTGAGAGCGGCTGAGTCCCACATGGAATCTGCAAGAGAGGAGGGGCCATGGGAGGAAGACTTTTTTTTTTCCCCTTTAACAGCAGAGGAGTTTATTTATCCTATTAAGTACAGGAAATCCCCAATCAAACAGCTTAACTTGCAGGCACAGGTTAAACAAGCCATGTAAAGCATTTTTTACTGAACATGTGAAAAGTCAGGGCCTAAGAGTCCAAAGACAGAGTTGTCAGAACAGTTCATATTCGAGTCGGAGCTTATTTATCTTAAACTCTTCTGATGTTGCTTGTATGTCCTGGAGGTGGAAATAGTTCCGCAGATCTGTTTAAATTGGCCCAACCAGCGGCATTTAACAAGCACTGAAGCAATGAAAGATTTAGAGACTGCATTTACTGATGTGCGATTAGATTGTCTTCCTTCAACACCCTCTTCGGCATCTCAGGCAGGCTTGCAGAGAGCCACAGCAGAAAAGCGAACTTCTCCTCTCTCACGTTCTGTGAACTGTCTGCAGATCTTGGCAGAACCCTTCAATAGCAAATCATCTGAACTTTCTCCATGATTTACAGGGAATTGCATGCGTCCATCCACTTCATACAGGTGTTCATCCATGTTGACAAACAGAATAAAATAGAAGTTCACTTCCTCTTCCTCTACTTGATACTGGCCTTCTGGTGCAACAGCAGTATGGACTTCCTGAATAACCTTGTTATTTTCAAGATGTTTTCAGTCACCAATGCCTGTGGATGCAGTAAATTGGCATCACCACACATTGTACCCAGGTGCACTCTCCCCAGCAGGCAATGCCACAATTTATCCTAAGATCCCCTGCAGGGCTCTCTGGACTAGCTAGGGCTTCTCATTGCAGCTGGATTCAGTCCAGCAATGGCTTCTCTCCAAGGAGTTTTCTTAATTCAGAGTTACTCAGGGATGTATCCCTCTCATTCACCAGCCTCTTTGTAAGCTGAAATTCCAGTCCTGGCCTGCTTCCCTGCATACTCGTGTCTGTGGCAGGGCACTCTGTCCTCTCAGAGGAGACTGTTGTCTCATTCTGGGTTTCTCACACAGTTAGGAGCAGAGATGCTTTCTGTTCTGCAGGCCATCTTTAGTATCTGTGGTCTAGGCTCAATATGAGGCAAGGGTGGTAACAATTATCAGGACATAGAAAAGGTAGAAATATATAACAAATATTTCTGTTCTGATTGGGAAAGAAGCAGTAGGAGCAAAACATTAGAAAAAAGTGTTTTAAAAACAGCAGCTAGCCGACACATACGTGTATCTTACCTAAAATCCTGCCATCCCATAGTGGTGACGTATCTGGCTATGTCTACACTAGCACTTCTGTCGGTCAGGGTGTGGGGAAAAAAACTATCCCTGACCGACATACTTTTCATCGACGAAAGTGCCAGTGTGGACAGCGCTATGTTGGCAGGAGACGCTCTCTCCCCAACACAGCTACCGCCACTTGTTGGGGTGGTTTGATTGTGCCGGCGGGAGAGCTTCTCCCACTAGCATAGAGCAGCTACATGGGAGACCTTCCAGCAGCGCAGCTGTAGTGGTACAGCTGTGCCACTGTAAGGTCTGAATGTAGCCATGGCTTCTTCTGACCTCTCTCCTTTTCTCTTCCCCCTCCTACTAGTTCCTGTATCCAGCTTCCCCTGCTCCCCTAAGGGAGTGCTCTTAATAAACCTGTGGGAGTCCTTTGTCTTGTTGATGGACTTTGGCCCTTCTGGCAACGCCTATTCTGTAGGCTCAGCAGGAGATCAAGCAAGATTCATTTGAACCAATTGTTTTGGTGACTGTCCTGGGCCATGTCCTCTTTCCTGCCTGTAGAAATACTTAAACCAAGCCACTCTGCCTCCTTCCCCAGACCTAAAGAAGAGCTCTGTGTAGCTCAGAACTTGTACTTTCCACCAACAGAAGTTGGTCCAATAAAAGATAGTGCCTTACCTACCTTGTCTCTAACCCAATATAGTCATACAGGAAAATGCCACCCCAATAACCAGCTCATCATACACTATTAATACATTTATTAAAATTCAGCTTCATAGTCATCACATGCATTTTTACACCGCCTAATCCAGGGTCATACATCTAGGATCAAAGTGCACATTATGATTATAAGATGGGGGACCATGTCATGGAAACTGGTAACTTTGAAAAGAGCTTAAGAATCATGGTAGAAAATCAGTTGGACTTGAGCTCCCAATTAATTACTGTAGAGGATGAACTCTTGTATGTATTAAGTGGAGAATATCAATCAGGAGCAAGGAGGTGGCATTACCTCTGTAAACAGCTTTAGTGATTCCATTACTGGGATACTGTGTCCATTTTTGGGTGTCCACACTTCAAAAAGATTGTTTGCAAATTGGAAAGGGTTTGGAAAAGAGATACAAGTCTGATCTGAGGTCTGAAAAACTTGCCTTAGAGTGAAAGACTAAAGAGGCCCAGTGTATTTGGTTTCACCAAGAGAAGGTGTAGCAATGACTCGATCGCAGTCAGGTACCTATAAGTGGCAGAGATGTCTGGTTGCAGTCAGCTCTCCTGTCTAGCAGAAAAAGGCAGAACAACATCCAATGGCTGGAAAACGAAGGTAGGCAAATTCAGACTAAAAACAAGGTGGGGATAACATCCCTAGGTAAGCTGTTCCAATGGTTAATGGATTCGCTATTGCTTGAAATGCTTAAACCAAGACTGAAAGACTTTCTGAAAGAGATGCTGTGCTTCAAACAGAAGTGATGGGCTTGATCCAGAGATTATTCGGGGTGGTTCTCTGGCCTGGGTTATATAGGACATAGGTGATGCTAATGGTCCCCTATGGCTTTAAAATCTATTAATCTAGTTAGTGAAAACAGCTAGTTTCTGACTCTCTCTCTCTCTCTCTCTCTGGCAGGCAAAGAAACTGGTAGAGTCACTTCCACAGGAAATCAAGGCCCATGTCTCCAAAGAGGAAGCAGAGAAGATCAAAGCAGCACTGGAGGCAGCAGGAGGGACCGTGGTTCTGGAGTAGATGGCCCACTCTCATGGCTGAGGGACTAATGTACCTCCTGCCCGTGTGGGGCACCTGTCCACTGACTGTCGCAGGGTTCCTGTGCATTTCCAAGGGGCTGAGATCTGCCCTGCTTTTCTGCAGTGGGGTTTGCTCGGTTAGGATGGCCCTGCGCCAGCGGGGTGTGTTCGGGGGAGGGGCTGACATTTGTACCAACACCGTAATGAACTCTGAATCTATTAAAAAGGTGTGTGTGGGGGAAAGTCTGTCAACCAGTGATGTGTAAAGACCAGTCCTCCCCGAAACCACTCACCAGACTGTGCATGCCAGCCAGCAGAGCTGCCTAGGAGTGGAGTGCACCCGTGCGCCAGCCCATGTGGCTCTGTGCCACCGAACAGGCCTGTTGCTGGCCTGTGGTCATTGATATTTTCACTCCATGTATTTACTCTTTTTCCTGTCCCCCTCCTTCCAATGGTATCTTCCCAGGTGCCTTCGGTATGGGGGGGAGGGGTGTCCTGTGCTAATGCAGTGGTTTGACCTTTCACTGCAACTCAGCCAATCTCAAACTAAGCCATGGTTAATTATTTACAGGTGAATGGATGTGGCCCACAGGAGCTGAGGGAAGGGGTATTTTTCTTGCAGGGTGATATTCAGGTTGGGGTGGATTCTCCTCCCTAGTGGGAGTCTGAACAGCATGGAAGCTTGGACTCCCATCTGCTCAGCTGACTGCTAAGAGGGGTGGGCACCTGTGTATCGCAGGTGACTGCTGTGCACTTGGAGGGAGGATTTGCCAGCCCAAACTAAGGCCATGACTATACTTACACGCTTCCCGAGGCACAGCTCTGCTGCTGTAAGAGCGCTTGTGTAGCTACGTTCTGCCGATGGGAGAGAGCTCTGCTGTCAACGCAATAAAAGCAGCGCAGTGAGCGGTGGGAGGGTGTCTCCTGCTGACATAGTGCTGGGCACGCCCTGCTTATGCCAGCAAAACTTATGTTGCTTGGGGGGGGTGTTTTTTTCCCCCACCGGCCTGAGCAACAAAAGTTTTGCTGACATAAGCACTAGTGTAGCTGTGGCCTAAGCCAATGGCTGTGATATCAGTGGCACATGCCCATCTACCTCTGGGTGCTTGTACAATAGTGCAGCTAGTAACAAAATCTGCATGAGCTGTGGGGGTGGTTGGCTTGGTACATATAAATGTGGGGGTTGGCTCGAGAAGCAGGGAGCCAGAGCCTGTAGGAAAGTCCCCCTGAGCTCAGGCCAGCACCTTGTTTCTATAACCCTCCCTCTCCAGTGTCATTGGCTAATCCCAGCCACTTCTGGCCACCTTCATTCACAGCCCCTTCCTTTGCCTTACCTTTCTGAGCTGTTAATAATACATAGGGGGGGCTGCAAGCCCCGCCCATCACTGCCCCTGTTTCCTGAGCTGCCACTCTGCCAGGCAGAGGGGCAGCCTGGCCAGAGGGCAGCTCTGCATTCAGGTTACGGGTAGGACAAGATCTGAAAGGGGTGCTGGGGAGTGGGGTTTGGAGCTGTGTTTACTCTTCAGCAGTTGGCCAGCCCATAGGAGACTGCACATGTTACAGAGAGGGAATGAGCAGTCTCCTATGGGCTGGCCAACTGCTGAAGAGTAAACACAGCTCCAAACCCCACTCCCCAGCACCCCTTTCAGATCTTGTCCTACCCGTAACCTGAATGCAGAGCTGCCCTCTGGCCAGGCTGCCCCTCTGCCTGGCAGAGTGGCAGCTCAGGAAACAGGGGCAGTGATGGGCGGGGCTTGCAGCCCCCCCTATGTATTATTAACAGCTCAGAAAGGTAAGGCAAAGGAAGGGGCTGTGAATGAAGGTGGCCAGAAGTGGCTGGGATTAGCCAATGACACTGG
>NC_048311.1:34539031-34556969 GCF_013100865.1 Trachemys scripta elegans
GGGGGGAGGGAGGGTGGCAAGGATCCCTAATGGGATGCTAAGGGGCTGCTCACATGGTGGCACTGGGGAGGATCCACTCCCCCTGTGCCCTCCATATGGATGGGAGCTGCAGTGAGGTGGTGTGGCCACAGGGGGGCAGCATTGCTCCAAGCGCCACAGTTGCTGGCTGGAGAGAGCCAGGCTGGGGGGCGGAGTGGGGTGGGGGGCAGTGCATTGGGTGACCCCAGCTCTGCTCCTCAAGCAGGAATGTCCAGCAATCCTGGACATATTGAGTGGGGTGTTGGAGACAATGAGGGCTGGTTGGAAGGGCTCACGGCTTTACCTCTTTCCCTTCTCGTCCCTCCAGTTACTCCCACGCCCTGGATGGCATGTACCGAGTGCTCCGTGAGGGTAGGACTCTGCCAAAGGCCTGGAAGCACTTGGCATCGCCTCTCGCCTGAGCAGGGGCACCCCCGCTGGTGTGGTGAAGCCCCAGGGCAGGAATTGCTTCTGGGGGACACCAGGGCAGCTAAATGGCTCGGTTTGGTCAGGGGCCAAGTGGCAGCTGGGTTGGGGGGGTGGATCCAGCTGATTGAAGTCTGCAGGGACCAGGGGCAGCCCTGTGGTGGGTGTGGCTGGAGGCTGGGGTCGAAATGGCCAGGTAGAGCAGGCTGGGTCGGGGGGGCGTTAGGGGGTGGTTGGGATTGTTCATCCAGATGCTGCCTCTGAAGTGGGGCAGCCTTAGGGGCCCTCTGAGCGGTTTGGGTTTGTCCCGGGGGATGACACAGCAAGGGCCAGACCAGATGCTGCAGTGAGAGGCACCACCCCGAGCCCTCCAGAGGTGGGAATGAAACACTACCCTCATCCCCCAGCTGGGAAGGGAGAGCCTGAAAGGGGAGTTGTGTTTTCAAAGAAAGGAAGAAGAGACAGACAGACAGACAAGCAGTGGAGAGGGAGAGTGCCAGAACAGGCTGAAAGGAGCCAGTGCTAGGGTGAGTGACTTCTCTTCCCTCGGAGCCGGAGCCAGAGACAGGGGCGGGGGCTTTCAGAGGAGCCCCTGGGGAGTTCCCCTGCTGGGTGGTGGAGGGTCCAGGGGCTGGAGTCACAGCCAGGGCCTGCCACGCTGCACAAGCCCCAGGCTCTGGGTGGGCAGCTGGGCACAGGGCTAATNAGACAGGGGCGGGGGCTTTCAGAGGAGCCCCTGGGGAGTTCCCCCGCTGGGTGGTGGAGGGTCCAGGGGCTGGAGTCACAGCCAGGGCCTGCCACGCTGCACAAGCCCCAGGCTCTGGGTGGGCAGCTGGGCACAGGGCTAATGGGAATGGTGGCTCTCAGCTGGCCTGGGGCTGAATTCACACACACACACACACACACACACACACCCCGCACTGTGCACTGATTCCCCTCCCCCTCCCCAGAGGGCTTGAAGAAGCTGTTCTCAGGTGCTACGATGGCGTCGAGCCGAGGGGCCCTGGTCACCGTTGGACAGGTAGGAACCCTCCCTCAGGCACTGGGGGGCGGCTGGGACTGGCTCTGCCCTGGGCCTCGAGGGCCACCGACGGGGGAGCCAGTCCCCTGGAGTCTGGGGAGACACGGAGGTAGGGCGGGATGAGCCGCTAACTCGCCCCTCTTCCTGCAGCTCTCCTGCTATGACCAAGCCAAGCAGCTGGTTCTCACGACCGGGCTTCTCTCCGACAACATCTTCACTCACTTCCTGGCCAGCTTCATTGCTGTGAGTAGGGGCAGGGCAGGAGGAGGGCTGCCCAATGGTGCTAGTCATGGGAATTGCAGACAGGCGCTAGGTGCGCACCCCACAGAGCTGCTGGCTTCCCACAGCCTCAGGCTGCTGCTGTGGACCTCCTGGCCCAGAGAAATGAGACAGTGGGATGAGGAGACCTCCCCAGGCTTGCAGGTCTCTTCTGTTCACAGCATGTAGGTTCTTGCCCTGTTCCCCTCTGCTAGCAGGGTGGGTTATGTAGGCAGCTCCTGTGTCCGTTCACCTGCCCTCTGTCCAGGGACTGGAAGGGCCAGTGGCACCACTAGTCCCAGGGACTCCCTCTCTGACCCATCTCTGTCCCTTCCCCCCAGGGTGGATGTGCCACGTTCCTCTGCCAGCCCATGGACGTACTCAAGACCCGCCTGATGAATTCGCAGGGAGAGTACCGGGTGAGTAACCCTGTGACCCTGCCCTGCCTCGCTGTAATCTGTCCTGCCCCTCCACACCCCCCTTCCCTGCCACAATCTCACCAGCTGCCCATGTACCCTCCCCACTGCCCCATGGCCGGATCCCTGGCTCCTCACGCCCCACAGCTGCCCCTGCCCCAGATCTCAGCCCAGACGCGCCTGTCTCCAGGGCAGCTGTGAGCCAGATCAGTCCGAGGCCGTTTCCGGAGCAGGTCTCCTGGCTTATTTCCCTTTCGTTTCAGGGTGTTGTTCACTGCGCAGTGGAGACCGCCAGGCTCGGACCTCTGGCCTTCTACAAGGTAGCAGGCCGCAGCTGGGGGTTGGAGCGCACTGGGGGCCGGTAGGGGGTGGAAAGAGTGTGGGAGCAGGAGGGTGCTCATGTGGGGGCTGGGGGGCAGAGTGTGGGGTGAAAGGAGCACAGGGGCTGGGCGATGTGGGCAGGGGCGTCTCCAGGCACCAGCGCAGCAAGCGCGTGCCTGGGGGAGCAGGCCGCGGGGGGCGGCGTGCTGGTCGCCATGAGGGCGGCAGTCAGACGGCGTTCGGCGGCGTGCCTGCAGGAGGTCCGACAGTTTCGGCGGCAGTTTGGCGGTGGGTAGCCGAAGCCACGGGACCGACAGATCACCCACAGAAACGCCACCAAATCCGTCTGACCGAGGACCGCCCACAGGCATGCCGCTGGCGGCCGCCTGACTGCCATGCTTGGGGCGGCAAAAAACATAGAGCCGCCCCTGGATGCGGGGGCCTGCTCAACAGCTCCTGGGGCAGAGCTGCCTGGAGGCAGCCCCAGGACCTGCCTGCGGGGTGGGTGGGTGAGGGACTGTGGGGGTGGAGTCCATGAAAAGGCCCGTAGGGGCTGGGGCCCTGGCACTGGCTCCCGCTGGGCCTGGGCGGTACTGACAGTGGCGCTGACTTGCCTGGGGACAGATTAATCAACCGTGCAAACCCCACGCACCCTGGCTGTCTGCGGCACCTCTCCCACCCCCTCCTGCTGCCCCTCCCCATGGCCGCAGCTGCTGCTCCCCTGCAGCCTCCTCCTGTCCTTCTCTTCCACCCCCCCCCCAACTGCCCCACCCACGCCCCTCAGAGGGCCGGAGCATCCTGGCTGGGAAGGCCCGAGCAGGACAGAGACTGACCCTCCCCTTTCTCCTTTCTTGCCCGTCCCCTTCCAGGGCTTCGTTCCTGCTGCCATCCGCCTGGTGCCTCACACCGTCCTCACCTTCGTCTTCCTAGAGCAGCTGCGCAAGTACTTTGGGATCAAAGTGCTGGCCTGAGGGGGGGAAGGGCCCTGCGCCTTCCAGACCTGGCTCCTCCCGGGGGATGAAACCCAGCGAGACACCACTGAGGTCCCAGAAGGCCCCTCCCCATCCTCCCTGCCCCCCACTAACCCAGCTGGGCCAAAGGGCCCCCCTTCCCGCCCCTGGACTGGGCCCACAGTTGCCATAGCAATAGGGATGGGTCCTCCCCTCCCTGCACCTTACAGGCCCCCGGGGGCAGCATGCCCTGGGAGGCCAAGGCTCTGCGGAGCCGGTCCATCCCCTGCTCTGTGACAGGCCTCGAGTCCCAGGGCACCCATGTTTACAGCAGAACCTGGCAGGTTCTTCAGCAACGGGGGCTTAGCCGGGGCCGACTCCCCCGGCCCTCAGGGCAGCGGGTCTAGTGGCAGTATTACCGGTGGCGGCTGGGGAGGGGATCGCAGGCTTCCCCAGAGGATCCCGGGGCGGAGAAAGGAGACCCAGGCTCAGGGTGCGGAACCAGTTCTGTTTGGCCCCCACCTCCATCCCCGTATGATCTCTGCCCGTGTCAGACTGATGGCATCCCCCTCCCCTCCTTCCTGCAGGTCCTTGGCTTGCTGTCCACGGGTGCCCCCTCTTCTGGGATGGGTCTAGCGCCGCCCCTGGTAATACTCTCCCCAGTAGCCCGGCTCCCTCAGCCCCTCCTGCCTCTCCCACCTGCTGCCTCATGCTTTAAAGATCAGTTTGCTCAGCCAAAATCTCCCAGACACCCAAAGGTTGTTGGGCTCTTCAGGGATCTGTGCTTTGTACCAATGATGGAGCAAGGACCCTCCCCTGCTCAGCCGCCCCAGGCAGAGGGTGGAGCACGGCTAGGGGCAGGGATTCTCTTGCACACACAGCCCAGCTCCCGTCCTGGGCTGGGCAGTGCCTGACCCGCTGTGTCTGCGGCTCTGCCTCAAACCCGCCCGGGGCATGCGATGCCTCAGGCCACGATGGGGACCTGGCAGGAGTCACCTTGGAAAGTGTCTTACGTAGATGAAAAGTAGCGGTGGGAACCCGTCCAAACAGCACGTGCTGTCTAGTCTGCACCCGGTGGTCCGGACCGACAGACTGATGGGTGTGAGCTCTGCATAGCACACAGGTGCCCCGGGGGTTGGAGCTGTCGTCTACACCCAGCGCTAACCCCGTGGTGGTGCAAAGTGGGACCCCGACACCCAGCACATTCCAGCGGAGCTGCCTTCTCCGGCAGACCCGGCCTCCTGCTGGCAGCTTTGCTGGGGCTGCTCTGTGCTGGTCCTGCTGTAGCGTCTGTCTAAGGATCAGAGTGAGTTGCGGGGGCTGGATCCTGCTTGGGAAGGGAGCGTTTGTATCTCATGCCTGCTCCTTGCTGCTGCCGCCCCTACGAGCCACCACTTCTGAAATGCTGCTGCTGCCCGCAAGTGGTCGGGCCAGGCAATGAGCCAGGTGCCCCGTGGGATCAAAGAACTGGAGCATTTGTAACTGTGATAATAAACCAATGGAACCGCTGCAGGTCTGTGACTGTTGCTGCTTTCATGGGGGATAGGGAGGGGCGGAGCTGACACCCCCAACTCCCCAGAGCCTTGCACAGGGGCAAAATCTTAGCTGTCAAACAGGCCCCAGAGCCACCTCATCCCCGGGTCCCAGCCACAGGGTGTGCGGGGAGGGGAGAGCCACACTGGGGAGTCTCAGCCAGGCGCTCCCCTCTCCCCCCAATTCCTCTGCCTCGGCGCAGCTCCCTCCCAGCGGCAGTGTCTAGAAAGTAGAGCGCTGCCCGGACTGTACAGAGTGGGAGCGCCGCGCCCCGCCGCCCCCCCCCCCCCCCCCCCCCCCCCCCCCCTGGGGACAGGAGGCCTCTGCATGTCCAACCCATACCCACTAGCTCGCAGTTCCACCCCCTGGTTTGCACTCAGGGTTCTTGCAGGTGCCCCAGCTCGTCCCAGCTCAGCCGGGGGTGCTGCAGGGGGCGGGTGAAGCTGCTAGCAGTGGGGTGCTCCCACATCACTGCCCTAAGGGGCCCCTGCCGGAGCTGTGAGAGAAACTACTGGGCAGAGGCTGTGCCGTGGGCACCCGCCGGCTTCACACATTTCATGTCCCGCTGGAGCCGCAGCCTGGATGTGACACTTACTGGGCTCCAGCAGCTGGAACGCAGCCAACCTGGGATGGGGAGGCAAGGAAAACTCGTCACCTTAACGAAGCCTAACGATGCCGTCTGGCCTCCCACTTTGTTCCTGTCCCTGCTCCCCAGGAGAGGGCTCGGGCATGAGGGGGAGGAGGGAGCCACAGCAGCGACCCCTCACGATTGCTGCATCTGTGGGGTCTAGGGGAGGCTGGGGCATGTGGGGTGCCCGCTGCTGCCCTGGGGAGCAGGCTATGCACTGGGACTGGCCTCTGCTCCCTCCTGCAGGCTCCGTGGCAGAAGCCTGACCCAGAGCCTCTCACCTCCCCAGTGCCACCTGGAGCTCGGCAGGACTTCCCTGGGCTTCACCCCCGGACCGATGGAGCCCTAGCTGTGTCTGTCTGTGCCGTCTGGGTCTCCAAGGGCCTGATTAATGCACAAGCAGCAGGGCTCCTGGTTCTGCCACTTCTGAGCCTGAGACACCGGCTGCCGGGGCAGCAAGAGGAAGGCCAGGGCTTCTGCTGAGATGCCGGCTGTGATGCCATACGCAAGGTGAGAGATCAGGGCACTGCTGTGAGGCTGTTTGCTGCACAGGGGCCCTGCACGGGGCAGGCAGGAGGCCAGGCCATTGGGCACTGGTTCCATGCCAAGGGGGCGGACGTTCAGAGTCCCTGGGAGTCTGCTGAACCTGCGGTGGAGCCATGAGGGTCAAGCACAAGGTAAACATGTTTGTGCCCAGCTGCCTGGGGGGATGGGAGGTGGAGCTGTCAGTTATGTGCCAGCCCCAGCTGTGGGCACCCCCTAGCACCCCAGTTCAGGCAGTGCCCACTGCAGCACCACTCAGCAGGGCTGTGATGAGGTTTGTGGGCTGCTGCAGGCAGTGTTTACCTGAACGCGCTCTCCGTCGGCCCAGCACAGGATAAACGTGGGCCTGCTACCAGCCGGCAGAGACTGGAACCAGAGGGTCAGTGCCGCTCCTTGCTGTACGTGGGCTGGGGCCATACAGGTGCCTGGCCCTGCATTGCACACACGGCCGTGAGAGACCTGAGCGCTTAGCAGATGGGCTAGAGAGGGGGTTTGGTGCATAAAACAGCAAATGCAGGTCTAGCCTCCCAGCAGGGGGTGCTGTTGGGAGCAGGGCAGATGCTCGGCTGTGGTGGGAGCTCCCGGCAGAGTAGCCAGGATGTGCGAGATGCCGGAGGCAGGAAAGTGAAATCAGAGCCAGCAGTCAGCATGGACAGTAACCCAGACCAAAGCCGGCAAAGGAACGTGGGCCAGTGCAGGCCCCAGGCTCCTGCACCCGTGGGCAGCACAACATGCCAATGCCAACCCTGTCCTGCCTCAGCACCGGCCAAGCAGGGAGCCGACCTCCCTCTCCGCAGACAAGGGGAGTGTGCAGTAGGGCTCGTCTGGGATAGACGAATCGCACGCGCTGTGTATCAGCAGCTATGCTGTGCATACACACGTGTATTCCCAAGGGCCGGCCAGGTCCCCCTGTACCTTTCCCAGAAGGCCCCAGCACGCTCTCCCTCTAATGCCAATTTTACACCAACTCCCTCACTCCTAGAGCAGCTGCTCTCTGGCCACAGGTGCCCTGGCTGGCTGGTTCTCTGGCGCCTGGACCTTGGTGCAGCGCTAGGAGAAGGCAGCCTGGGCAGTGAGGGAGACAGTCTAGGTCATGCTCCGATGGGACAATACCCTGTACCCTGCCTTCCTCAGCCCCACAGCCAGTGCCCCCCCCCCAGCACTGGGCAGGGGAGAGGAGAGGCATGCTCTGTGCCCCATGGGTGGGTGTTTGTGCCCCCAAGTCTTGTGCCCTTCTCCTGTCTCCTCTGGGCTGAGCCGTCCCTATGGCCACTGGGGAGGTGACAACCCTCCCAGCCAAGGCTGAGGCCTCTGCCCTCCCCCAGCAGGACACTAGTGCTGCATGCAGCTCTCCGCAGCCATGGGGCGCAGGCGGGAGGATGCCCTCACTCTCTTGCAGCTGCATGTGTGGCGAAGATGACTGGAAGGACCCTGCTGTCAGCCACGCCAGCAGCATGCGTGGGCTCCAGTGCAGGACTCTGCACTGACAGGGGGGTTGCTGAGAGCTGTGTCTGGCCCCAGCTGTGTCGCTCCCAGCCCTAATTGTCCCACAATGGCTCAGGAATCCTGAGCTGAGGCTGGGGCTTGGGCAAAACATTCAGCTGCAAGCCAGCAACCAGAATGGCTCTGTGCTTTGCAATCACCCTGGAGGAAACCAAGTCGTTCCCAATGCCCTCCCAGTCCCTCTCCCCTCTCCTTGCTGCCAGCAGGTCCCTTATCTAGGAAGTGATCAGCTGAGCTGACACCACAACAAACGCATGTTCTGTCCTGTGCGGCAGGGAAAGGGCAGCAGCTTCCCGCAACTCAGCCAGAGATGCTTTGTAAAGAGGAATTAGCATCTGCCGCTTGGCCAGGGGCAC
Source organism: Trachemys scripta elegans (assembly GCF_013100865.1). NCBI lineage: Eukaryota > Metazoa > Chordata > Testudines > Emydidae > Trachemys > Trachemys scripta. Next base: position 34,547,005 of record NC_048311.1, read on the forward strand.
AGGCCTGGGCCCCGCGTTTCCTCGCTGCCTGAGCCGAGGGATTCAGGGTTGGATTTCTGCTGCCAGTGCGAGCAGCGCTCTGTATTGACAGAATCCGTGGCAATCAGCAGTTTAAAGGGTGACAGATTCCGAGTGCGCCAGCCATTAACAGGGGGCCAGGCACGAGGCGAGCTTGTGGCAAGGGAATTGTTATTCTCTTTTTAAAAGCAAACTCTGTTGAAAAGTGACATCCCGTCCCCCTCAGGAGCCTGGGCTCCTGCGTTCCCTGCCCAGCGGTTCCTGGCAAGGAGCTCATGGAACTGCCAGCCAGGCCATTTGCTTTCATTAGCTAGGCTTGTTCTGGAGACCCCCCTGGGCCGGGAATGGGCCGGAGGGTTTATTTAGCTACACTTAAAAGTTAGGTCAACACAGCTACATCGCTCAAGGGTGTGAAACGAGCCCAGCCCTGAGTAACAGGCCAGGCTAACCCCAGGGCAGACACAGGGTGTGAAACGAGCCCAGCCCTGAGTAACAGGCCAGGCTAACCCCAGGGCAGACACGGGCTGTGAAACGAGCCCAGCCCTGAGTAACAGGCCAGGCCAGGCTAACCCCAGGGCAGACACAGGGTGTGAAACGAGCCCAGCCCTGAGTAACAGGCCAGGCTAACCCCAGGGCAGACACAGCTGTCTGGACAAGGTAACTACCTTGATGCAGGGAGCTGGGGTTCCTAGCCCAACCCTGCCATTGGTGCACAGCTCTGCAGTGAGCCTCTGTGGGGTCGGCGTGTTCAGTGAATGGAGGGTCCATCAGGGCCACTGGACACCAGTGGAGATCCCAGGTCCTGGGACTAATCCCAGCCCTTCGCCTCCACAGACCTGCTCTTCGTTCCCTTCCGCCTCCTCCCACCCCAGCCTTGGCTCCTGCTGGGCTTAGACTCAACCTCTCGGCCCAGGCGTTCACTGTCTGGATGGGCTGGCGGGGGCTGGGCTTCGAGGCTAGGCCTTTTGCTTGTACAAGCAGGTTCCCTGGCTGAAATCCCCCAACTCGTTCCCCTGCCACAGCCCCACTTCTAGGAGATCCCTGCTTTCTGCAGAGCTCTTCGGATCCCCCAGTCCCTCTCCACCCTCAGCGCCCCCGCAGGAGGCTCCTCCTGCCCAGGGGGATGGTTTGGTCGGCCAAGGAAGATGGCCCGGGAACAAACAGGGTTAGGACATGGCCACCCAGTGCGATGTAGCTGCTCAGGCCTATGTTCTCCTGTCCCAGAGGGAAGGCCAAGATGCTGCAGAGCTCTGGGAGGGGCAGGAGAGGAAGCCAGGCTCCCAAGTACTTGGCTGAGCACTGGGGGCTGGAGACAGACAGGGTCAGAGGCCAGGCCAGGCTGGCCGCTGGCAGACTGGAGAGGTCACAGTGGAGACCCTTGTGCTGAGTCTCCAAGTGGCTGTTGCTGGTGGCTGTCTGCGGGTTCGTATCTGACAGTTCTGCCGGCTCCCTCGAGTGTCTCCAGGAACTGTTGCATGCTCGGCAGGAGGGCAGTTGCAGCCCCCTGCCGGTTCTGTGTGGCCAGGGGGCCGGCAAATGGGGGCGAGTACTGGTCAGTTACTGGCAGCGTTTTCTCTCTCGCTTGCCGGCCAAGGCTGCTCTGGAGCTGTCTCCTGCAGAGTTCACAGGAAAGTTTTCAGACTTGCTGCGCCAGGCTGTCCCGCCTTGTCCCCTGCTGACCCTGGAGCTAGTGCTGTATGGATTTCCTCCACGTGAGCCTTCACGGCTCAGCACCTCTGTCCTCGAGAGGGCCAGCACCTGGCGCTCATTCTAGGCAAGCCCCAGCCATGTCCCGCTCTCTCACACTGGTGCATCCTGGAGGGACTTCTCTTTGCAGGTGTCATTGGTAGGGCCCTACCAAATTCACGGCCATGAAAAACGCATCACGGACCGTGAAATCTGGTCTTTTATGTACTTTTACCTTAGAGACCAGTGTTTCTTAAATTGGGAGTCCTAACCCAAAAGAGAGTTGCGGGGGGGGCACAAGGTTACTTTAGGGGGCTCACTGTATTTCCACCCTCACATCTGTGCTGCTTTCAGAGCTGGGCAGCTGGAGAGCGGCGGCTGCTGGCTGGGATCCCAGCTCTGAGGCAGTACCATGACCTCCCTACAATAATCTTGCGACCGCCCCCCCCCCCACAACTCCTTTCTGGGTCAGGACCCCTACAACTACCACACTGGGACATTTCAGATTGAAATAGCCAAAATCATGAAATTGACGATTTTTAAAATCCTATGACCGTGGAATGGACCCAAATGGCCCATGAATTTGGCAGGGCCCCAGTCATTGGTCACTGTCTGTGCTGCCCCAGGCCTCTGGCAGCCCTGGCACACCCGGCCCTGGCCTGTTTGCCGGACCCGTTACTGGCACTCACGTCACGGCTGATTCCCGCCCTCGGGCACTGTGGCTGGGCTGACGCTAGGGCAGGGCCCCTGGCTATTAATGGGGGTAGCACTGAATTCTCCCATTCCCCAGAGATGGCCCCACCCCCAGCTCTAGGGCTGGCACCGGCTCCTCCACATCTGGGGCTGGGAGTGAAGGGGACAAAGAGCGGGGCCAGAGGTAGAGTTAAAACCCCATAGCCTTGGGGCCTTTGGGTGGGGATTGGGGTTGGCACTACCCCCCCCCTGCCCTGCACGTGGGGGGAGGACACATGGGCTCCCCTGGTGCTCTGCCTGGCCTGGGGGCTTTGCTGCTCTGCCGGGATCTCTCCCTGCACCTGCGGGCCGGGGGCCGCTCCTGCCTGGGAGGGGAGCAGAGGCTGTGGAGAGCGAGAGCGGCTCCCTGGCCCGCCGGTCCCTCCCCCGCCCGTCGGTCCCTCCCCCAGAGCCGCAGCTCCTGCGAAAGTTTTCCGCGGAGCTGCAGAGCCAGCGAGGCGGATCGCGGCTGGGCTCCAGCCCGGGCACCCGGAGCCGCTCCTGGAAGATGCGCCCTGGAGCCGCGCCCCACGAGGTACCGCCCCGGTCCTGCGGGCTGGGTCTGCTCCGGGGAGAGAGGGCTGGACACGAGGGGACGGGTTGGGGGCAGAGCAGGCGGGAGACCCTGGGCTGCGTTTTTCCCAGGGGCGCACGGGGGGGATCGCTGCGTTTTTCCCAGGGGCGCACGGGCGGGGCGGTCACTGGGTTTTTCCCAGGGGTGTTTTGCTCCGTGCCTGTTCCCCGTATTAGTCCCGGGCTGGGTTCCGGGCGCGTCGCTCTGGGTGATTTGTTTCTCTCACCCGGTCCCAGGGTTAGGGGCAGGGGAAGAGGATGGGGCAGCCCAGGGTTCCGCCGCTAGGACCAGGGCATCTTTTGGCTGTGGCCGGGGAGATGCCGGGACTCTCCACCCTGGCTCTAGCGCCCGTCAGCGCGGTATCCAGGCCGCGCTGCCCCAGATTTCCTTTCAAAACGTGTCGCCGTCCCGGCGGGGAGGGGGGTGAGGGCGAGCCAGACAAGAGGCGTCACCCCGAATTGCTCAGGGGCGACCCAGATCAGTAGCAGTCCAGGGGAGCACAGGGAGAGGTTAATGGCCAAGGAGTGGCAGGAAAGCCCCCAGCTCTGGCTGTATGGGTCAGAGAGGCAGGATTCCTTTCCCCCCTTGTTCCATGGGCCATGTATGTCCTAGGCTGGCAACAGCACTAGCCCCTGAGACAGGTGCCATTCAGCTCAGAGACGTTAACTCTGAACCCTAATGATGGGGATTAAAAGATAACTTTGTTAACTGTTTCCCTGCTGATCATTGTGACAAACGCCCACATGCCCTGGGCTAGCACACCAATGGGTATGTAGTACCCCATCCTGCCAGTCCTGGCTCATGGCTGCACCATCCCCTTGGCCGCAGGACCTTGCTGTGCTCCAGCGGCTGTATCTCGCTGCCTTCCCATCCCTTAATGCTGAGTGGCTGCATTGCCATCACCTGCAGACAGCCCCAACCTGTGACCCCACATACTTGTGCCACGTCCCCACCCGACACCCCCTGCCTCACTCTGGAATCACTTCCAAGCAGCAAGTCACCCGAGAGCAGCAACGCTTGAGTCTAATTAATGCTAATGGCAGGCCACTCAGGAAACAGCTCAGCAGGGCCAGGGAGCCACAGGGAGAGGAGAGGCAGCGTCCAAAATGTTTGTGCGCAGAGCTTTGGCTCCCCTCCCCTAGGCTCCTCCAGGGCACCAAGGGCAGCTACTCCCCCAACCTCTCGCTCTCCCTGTAATGCTTGGGCTAAGTGGATCAGAGCAGTGGCCAGAACGTCCCTCCTTGGCGAGACGCAGGGAGTCAGTGGTGCTGCGCCACTTAGCTGGTGTTAATAATCAGGACAAAGGTGCTGGAGATCTAGCGCCTCCAGAAGAGGTGGGGCAAGGCCTGGAGCAGAAAATGGCTCTTGTCTCTGCTGCCCGCCCTCCCCCCTCCCCGCAAGATCTGGCGGGTCCCAGATCCAGGGGGGCGGCCAGAATGGAACAAAAGATGATTTCTCTGGCCCGTGGCCTGTCCCCTTAGTGGGGAGGGAGGGAGGAAGTGGCCCTTGTGAAACAGACTGTGCAGCATGCCAGAGAAATGCTGCAGGTCACATGCAGCGTTGACCCCTGTGATGGCTGGGAGGGACTCCAGCACCTTCCTGATGTCTGTGAGTTGAGAGGGAAAGTGTTTAACAATGCACCTCATGGGGCAAACTGGACGGGGGGTGGGGGAGAGGTTTCCTCCTGATCCCAACTGGTTGGCAGCTTAGACTCTGGGCCATGTCGATCCAGAGCTGTTTATCCTGGCTGGTGTTACTGCAAATATTTAGTCATCCTACTGTCTAATCTGATTTGAAACTCACTGAGCTCTTTCACTTACCGGTACCCTGCAGCAGTGAGTGACACGGGTTAATGATACGTTGTGTAACAAAACAAAACCCATCCTGGGGTTTGATGCTGGGTCTTTAAAGGTTAAGAAGCACAATCCAGTGCCTCTGCTGGTGCGGGCGGCTTTGTGGTGGGCAGGAGCTGGCCGCATCCTTGCCCTGTGTCACAGGTCATGCAGGAGACAGCTGAAACGGCAGGGACTGACAAGCTCTCCCTGGCCTTTGGCTCGGTGCTGCTTGTTTTCTTTCTGCATTTCTCCCAGATGGAGAAAGGGAACCGGTGCCCTGCTTGGCGACCACTCCCAGAGCCAGTTCTCTGCTCTCGGGCCCTACTGAATGGTGCAACGGGTCAGGGCAAAGAAGGAGTTTTTCCTTGTTGAATGGAGCTATTTTGATTGGTCTGGGGCGCCATAAAAGGTTGGTTGTGACGGGACGGCTCTCTGTGAAGCGCCACCTTGCTTTAGTATTACGGGATGGTGCAAATAGCAGCATCTCCCAGAGAACCCTCTTCTCTTCCTCTCCTTTCCATGTGAACTAGCCCCTGTCTCCAGTACTCCCCTCCCCCCATGTTGTGTGGCCTTTCTCTGCACTCCCTAGTTCTCTGTCCTTTTGGAGATGCACCCACCAGAGCGGATCATGGTGTCGCTGGTATCACAAGCTCCCCCTGGGCCGGGAGAAAGGCCACGGCACTGACCATCCATCTTATTCTCTAGCCCCTTCTCTTGGTCCCCATTTCAACTGCACGTTGATCAGCCGGCTTCCTGCAGTGACGTCAGACCTTTGGTTTTACATCTGTGACCTGAGCAGCCGAACTGTCCCTCACCATGGGTGTGACCATGGCTTTCCCCTGCTGGGCGCCCTCTGCGATCTTATTGCCCAGGCACCTCCTTTTCTTGACTGACCACAATGATTGTGTGTCATTGGTGTGTCCCCGGGCAGAGGCTGGTGCCCACGCGTCTCTCTGCAATCCTGTGACTGCTGCCCGGGCCCCAGGTGCCTCCGGGAAGAGGCTTTTCCAATGACTTTGCTTTTGATGCGCGATGAAATGGGAACAGTTTGTGCAGGGTCCCACCCACATGAGGGGAATGGCCAGTCCGGGCCTGCCCTGAGCTTGCATAGAACTCTGGGGAAACGCTAGTGGAGATGGGCCAAACCCGGGAGAACTTGGTGTCAATCCGACGTTCTCAAACAGGGCTGGAAACAGCCAGTGGTTACCCCGCTTTTCACACCAGCATGGGGGGAACCGGGCTGACTTTAGAACCTGGGTGAAAGCTCTTGGATTATTCCTTCAGGTGAATCTGACCTGGTGGGGTCACCCCTGACCCTGGAGTGGAGGCCCAAGCCCCGTTCTGGTGGGCCGCATAGCAGCACCCCTGCGAGTGCCCTTTGTGACTCTGTTCTGAACTAGGCTGTGTCAACAGAGTGTTTTTAAAGCTTTTGTTTAACCAGGTCCTTTGAGTCCATGACCTTGTTGGCCAGGCAGCTGCATGTGCATCTGTGAAGCCCGTGCAGAGAGTTCACCTTTGCTCTCTCTGGTCCTGACACGTCACTTCCTGAGCGAGGGGCTTCTTCAGAGCTGAGCCCAAGCTCTGGGGGAGGAGGGGGACACAGGCAGGGCTTCGGCTTACAGATCATTGCCCTCACGTAGTTTCCTTTCTGCCCTGCTGTTCTGTAGCCAGTGCTGAGGGTTGGGTGTTTGCTTGTGCCCAGCCTGGGGCCTATCCTGCCCCATGCATGTGCCCTACTGCTCTCACCCAGGTTCAGCACAGCCCCTGCAACTCCTTCTGCTTCATCTGTGTGTATGCAGGAAAATGTGAGCGCCTGCAGTCTCCCCGTGGCCGTGTTGGTGCTGCCCCAGCTGGGAGCTCTCCCCACAATCTCCTGGCTCTGGTGGTCTCATTCCCTCGCTCCCTGGGACATGGGCATTTGTGCTTCAGGGAAGGGGGATGATCCCCTACACTGTGACTGACCAGCCGAGTCCTCAGCACAATGGGGTTCTCAGCTCGTTCTCCTGGTGACACCTCAGGAAGTGTCGTCCAGCTCTGTGAGACCCAAAGCGTTCGTTAGTGAAATGGGCAAGATGGGATTGAGGGTCTGCTAGTGCATCCTCACAGCAGGGAGCTGTTCCTAGGTCCTCCCAGGTACTGAGCTCGGGGACAGGCGGGACATGCCAACCACAACTGTGCCACTTGCCTGCTCTGAGCTCTGGCGTATCTCCCCTAGTTCCCTGCGCTGCATGGTTCTTCATTTCCTGACTCAGAAACTTGGTGAGCAAGAGAGTCTGTCTCCAATGCATCCAGTGAATCGTTACCAGGCCCTAGGGCTGCCAATCCCTCCCGGATTGGCCTGGAGTCTCCAGGAATTAAAGATTAATCTTTAATTAAAGATTATGTCATGTGATTAAATCTCCGGGAATACGTCCAAGCAAAATTGGCAACTTACAGAGCTTGGAGTGTGATGGGGAGCCCAGGGCTGTGGGTCAGGGCAGCGCAGAGCTGGGGGGGGGGGAAGCCCAGGGCTGTGGGTCAGGGCAGCGCAGAGCTGGGGGGGGAGAGGAAGCCCCCAGGCTGATCCCGTTGCATCGGAGGGGACAGCACAGTCGGTGCTCGGTGCTGCGCTTGGAGGAGACGCTGCCTGAATGCTCATTTACTCAGAGATGGGCCCAGGGGGGACGGGGTGTCCCCGGTGGCTCAGGGTGACACCTGGGGCAATGGGGTGGTGCCTCTTTGGAGCAGCGAGGGGCCATGCTGGGGCTGAGTTTTCTTGCCCTAGTGTGGCAGGGGTGTTGCCACACTGGGATGCCGGAAGGAGGTTTCCCCATGGAGATCCACGCAGTGCTGCTCTGCCATGATCCCTTACACGCTGCTCGTGCCATTTGTGTGTGAGATCTGGGCTGAGTCACAGCCCTGAGACAGCGCGGGAGGGGGGCCCTCGGCATTGACTGGGTAGGAAAATCCCAAGGGGCGGCCTGGGGAAGTGGATGGGCAAAGCCTGTCTCCCTCTGCAGCCAGGGCGCTGAGTGGAGCTGGTGCTGTTGCGATTGGCTGCCAGCTCTTAGCTTTGAGAAGTGGAATGAATGTCCCACCCCGTGTCTCCATTGCTCCCCCAGGCTGTAGGACTGGCCCAGAGCCCCCCAAAGCCACGGCAGGCTCCCCAGCCAGTGTCCTCAGCCAGGGCAGACACACCTCCCAGCGAGCGGGAGATGGGCGACAGATCTGAGCACTCCAATTCCCTCCCAAATGCCACCAGCCTGATGGTATTGGCGAGACAGAGTGCTAATCCCCACCTCCACCCCAGTCCCTCCCAGGCCACTCATGGGACGCTGCTCAGGTCCCCCCCACCCCACGCTCGCTGCTGCCTGGATTGCTGATGTCTGTGCGTACGGCGCATTGTAACTGGTCGCCTGCCCTTTGATGGTTGTTTGTCCTTTCCGATTGTGGACTCCTGGGGCCTCTGAGCGCTACCAGAGCGAGAGGAAGTCCAGCAAAGTGCTTCTTTCCCCCCCCGGCTCTCCGCAGAGCTCTCCCCAAGCTGGCTCTTTCTCTTCCCACACCGCCGCTGCCTCTTGGCCGGCTGTCGCTGTCCGTCAAGGTATGGAGCCTGCTCTGGGTCCCTGGGCCTGTATCCCCCACGACGGCGGGTGTGTGGAACTGTTGTTGCCCAGAGACGCTGCCGTCCCTTCAGTGCTTCATGTCGGAGGCTCTGGAGTTTGGGGGAGCTGTAGACAGAGGGAGGAATTGTAGCTGGAGCGTGGGGACAAGCAGAGGGGTCAGATTGCTTCATCCCTCCTCCCTGGGGCTTGTCTTTCTTTGAGCAGCCTCAGCCCTGATGATCTCGGACTGGCCATTAGGGCCCGAGCCCCTCCCCAGCCCTGCTGCTGCAGGGCAGCTTATGCCTCTGACTGGCTCGCCCACGCTAGGAGCCCGACTTGCTGCCGGCCCAGTGTCACCCCTGCCTGCTGCACTTCCAGGAGTCGTGGCACCAGCTTCTCTTACTCTGGTTCAAAGCCCTTCAACCCAACTCAGCAGTGGAGGCCAAGGCGGCAGGAGATCTCTGGCCCCTGGGCAGCCCTCCCTGGCAGAGCACAATGCCTGGGCAGTGCCGGAGGTGCCCCTGGGCCAAGGTGTCTCAGCAGGATGGACACCCAGCCGCTGTCCCGGCCCCTCCTTGGCCCTTGCAGAGGCAAGGGGGTGTGAGGGATTGCACCACACCAGAGCAGGGCGCTGCATGGCACAGGGCAGACGCCATGCCCAGCCCAGCCCCTGAGCTAGTAGGGAGCCTGTGGGAGGCTCCTGACCCATCCAGCAGGGGCAGTGGAGGCCCCGTACCCGGCCAGGCTGGAGTGGAAAAGGCTTTACATGAGTCTGTTCCCCAAGGACTGACAGAGGGATCCCCCACAGCCTTGGAGCAGGAGGCTGGAGACACCTGGGCCTGCCCATCCTGTGACTGCCCGGTGCTGGGTTTGCTGGGCTGGTGGCCCCAGTATCCCTCGTGTTGGAAGAGCGGGGCGAGGAGAGCTGGCTGGGGGGCTCCTCCTTGCTGGAGTCCCATGTGCTGCTGGGGCGGGCAGAGTGAGGTGTCCGCTGGCAGGGTGGGGAGGCAGAGGCAGCCAGGGTCTCGGCGGAGGCCGGTGCATCTGTGTACACAGCTTTCTACTTCTCCTCCCCGAGAGAGCGGCAGCCGCTCCGTGTCCTGCCACGCAGTCGGCACATGGCCAGGCTCACCGGGGAGCAGCACCGGAGGCTGCCATGTGCAGGGCACAGGAGTGGGCAGCCCAGCCCTTCTCCATGCTGCAGTCCCAGCAACCCGGAGAGAGCGTGGCCCCTGGGCCATGGGAGCTGGGGGCCGTGCACGCCCCACCCCCACCGTGCTGCACCCAGGCTCTGAGCTTGAGCCCCCTCCCCAAAGCCTTCTCCCCACTGACCAACCCACCGGGGGTCTCCCGAGCATCAGAGGCACCTCTCCCCCAGTCTGAGGACTGTGAGTGCCACATGCCTGGCGGCCTGACAGAGCTGGCACTGCTGGGGCAGGGAGCTCCTCTGGGCCTCACTGGCAAGTGAACCCGCCGGTGGGACTCAGCAGGGACCCTGGCAGAGTCCCGGTGGAAATCTCCTTCTCATAGACTCAA
>NC_048311.1:34576854-34597904 GCF_013100865.1 Trachemys scripta elegans
CACTACATGCCAAGGCAGTCAGCGATGCAGCCTGGGCACGCTACAGGGGCAGGGGAGGGGGGGTAATCACCAGCATTGAGTTTGGGGTTAGCAGCCCACCTCACACGTAGGCGGCATGCCCAGCTCTCAGTCCTGCCTGGGGCAGCACTGAGTCACCTGCAGCCCCCTGCCTTTCACCTGGGGGGGTCTCCCCCCAGCACTGAGCCAGCCCAGACCCGATTAGCGTGTCAGCTCTGCAAAGCCCCGGGCCCAAGCTTTCCCCAGCCCAGATGTGCTGCTCTCGGCTCATTTGGATAATGGCCGTGCTGAGCACACAGTAATTTTCCGCTGTTTACTTGCCCGCTCCCAGGCTGCCCCAGCCAAGCCCAGATACCGCAGCCACAGAGCAGCGCTGGGGCTGACCTGCAGCGGCCTGGTTCCAGGCTGGGCTGTTCCAGGGCTGAGCAGATACTGACCTGGGCTCGGCCTCCCTTGTAAGCCAGGAGCCCTCAGGAGGAGAAAGGAGCCCAGCCGCCTGCCTACTGTCTGTGGGTCAGGGGTGGGGGGCATCATGGGGCAGTTAGATGCTGTGTGGCATGGGGTAGTCAATTATTTTTTGTCACGGTCCCAGTTTCTCGGTCAAGGTCTAGTCAAGGTCCAGACGCCAGAGAAAATATTTTAAAACCCAACAATAATGCTAATAAATAAATAAAAAGATTTCGGGGTCCGTTCAAAAGTGTCTGGCGGTCCAGCTTTGGCCCCGCGGTCTGCTATTGACTACCTGTACTCGGTGGCATTGCCCACACCAGCACCAGGGACAGGCCACTGCCAACCTGCACGGCTTAACACGCCAGGCAGGGGTGTCATATCACGGCCGCTCCCAAAGAACGGCTCTCATCCCCGCCTGCAAGCCTGGGGGTCCTAATGGGAGCGGACGAGAGCAGAGCCGGCCCATGGCCAGCCGGCAGGAGCAGGCAGCCGGACAGCGACGCTGCCGCGCCATTTCCCTGCCTGTTGCCTGGGCGGCAGAGTGCCAGTTCCACTCAGAACCCGGGCAGGCAGCGAGGGATGGAGCCAGAGCCTCTCAGGGCACAGCCCTGGCTCTACACCGCTCTCTGGCCCTGCGCTAGTGCTGTGTGTGGGGACAGGAGGGGGCTGGAGCTGCCCGTCATGGCCATCTGCTGACATCACTGAGGGCCTCTTGACCTGCTAACGAGGCTAATTGAAGCAAATTGCTGGCGCAGGAGGCGCTTTCTGAGAAGGTAAATACAGTCCCTGTGAGGCACCAGGCCCAGCGAGCGTGTGGCTCCCTGTGTTGCTAAGGAGAACACACACACACCCCCGCCCTCACCCTGGCAAATGTTGTGCCTGGAGCCCCAGCCCCGCTCACTGGGCCAGGGCAAGTCTGGGTGGCAAGGAGGGGACTGATGAGGTGGCCTCTGGTCTCACAGGCTCAGGTGCAGTGATCAAAAGGAGGAAGCGGGGGAGGGGGAGGCGCGGAGGAACTGTCCCACCCCCTTCACCCCCTTTCCCTGGGACTCCACCAGGGGAGGAAGGGGCAGAGACTGCAGCCATTGCCTGGGGTCCAGGCGAGAGGGACCAGAGGGCTGCCCTGCCTGGCAGAGCATAGGAAGGCAAAGGTGGTGGCAGGGCCCTGGCCCGGCTGAGTGGCAGCAGGCAGGCAGTGCCGGACTGGGGACTGGGCGTCGCTGTAATGCCACAACATGTGCCACCTCCTGGCGTTACAGAGAGCGGCACCGGCCCCTGCCTCCTCCTCCCCAGGCCTTGGCAAGCCAGGACCAAACAGTAGGCCCTGCACTCGCGGGAAGGGAGAGGGGATTCACACCCTATAGGGGGAAGTTGTCCCCAGCAAGGAGGTGGCCTGACTGGAACAGAGCCAGCCCTCCCCACAGCCAACTCGTCTGCATAGCTGCTCAATCCGCCGGAGGCGCAGGGACGCAGTGAAGCTCACAGCCCCCACCGCAAGCCGGAGCCCTCGCAGGCGGGGGCCAGGGCCTCGGGGCCGGCTCCATGGACGTGAGCAGCCGCTGCGTTGGGAGCAGTGTCTCAGCTGCTCTGGAGCACTGAGCGGAGCTGGCAGCATCAGTCACAGCCCAGCAAGCACGGCACCCTGGGCGCCCCGGCGCATCGGGGGGCTCTGCTATTTACACAGCAGCTTAGGGACAGTTCAAAGAGCAGCCGTGAGCCTTACATAACAGCCCCAGCGCAGCCTGTCGGTGCAGCTTGCCAGCGTAGGCCAAGCAGGCACATTCCTCAGGCCCCAGGGCTGGGCTGCAGCCGCCCACCTTGCCAGCCGGGGCAGGGGCAGATTTAGACTGGGGCTCCGACAGCAAAGTGTCGGGCCCTTGCCACATTCCCAACTGCCCTGATGACACTGGTGCGAGGGTGGGGCACAGCATTCCCATGCTACCCTCAGCTAGAGCCTCTCTCAGGAAAGGGGGGTGCCCCAGCACCTAGGGTCCCATTCCTCTGTGTAAGCGTGGGTGAGTCCCTTCCCCACGCTGTGCCTCAGGGTCTCCCAGCTGTCCCCATGTGCAACTGGGGAGCTCCCCTGCTGGGAGGTGCTGCCTGCACCGGGGCCGGGGGGCTGTGCGGTCAGACAGGCTGCAGCGAGCATTTGGGGGCTGTTTCCGAAGCACGGGGTGCCCAGCCTGGAGCCTGCGGGTCGGAGCCCTGAGCACGGAGGGGCAGCACCACGCTCAACAGCATCCACGTCCCCTGGTTTACGCGGCCCAGGGTGTCCCATGCTGTGGGGGAGGGGCGTCAGCGAGCTGTCATGTTGTGGGGGGCAGGCCGTGCTGGGGGCGATGCACAGCTGCGTCTGGTAGCTGCCAGCTCCGCCGGGCCCATGCCCCCAGATCTGCACAGGCCACGCAGAACAAAGGCGCAGTGATTAACCTCCTCCGCCCATGGGTTCCCATGGCAACAGCCATCACATGGGGTCACTTAGCACCAGGCTGCAAAGCCCCACAGACCAGCCTGAGGCTTTGCCAGCTCCACGACAGGGCCCTGTGCTGGCTGGAGCCAGGGTGGGGCTGAGGACCCTGTTGGCACCCCCAGGGGTAGGGGGGGGGGAGTGGGCCGCTCCAGCACCTGAACCCAGCACAATGGGTCCCAGCTCAGCCAGCTCTCAGCAACTGCCAGGGCCCCGTGGGGTCCCCAGCCTCCGACACAGACTGTGGGCAGGGGTGGGATGCCAGGCCCAACGTGCCAGGGCTGGGTCGGCCCTTGGCCACATCAGGATACCACGGCAAGTGCTGAGTCCATCCTTACAGACGTGATACGGATCAGAGGACTGGGTGGGGGCAGCTCAGGCTGCTCTCGCGATGGCGTGTGCACAGCAGGTCAAGCTGCCACCCCAGGGCCAGCCTGACACCTGAAAGGCCTGTTAGCAACTGGTTCACCACTGACTGAGAAATGGCAACAGTGCAGTGGCGGAGCGAGCGAGGCCTGGCCCCCGGGGTTCTCGGCCTGGCTCAGCACTGGCTGCCTGAGTGTGAGTCCTGAACCTTTGGGCCGCTGCTGCCCCATCTAAAATGGAGCTTGTGCCCCTGCCCCACTTCGAGGCATGGGGTGCGGAGGGAGATGGGCTCTGCCTCACTGGGGCCACAGCTGGCACCTCAGTGCTCAGAAACAGAACGAACAATCCCTCTCCTTCGACAGAGGCTGATGGGCGACGGCCCACTAGGTCACAGGGGCTGTGGGGGTGAGGGGACTCCATGCTGGGGGCCACGTCACAGAGCCAGGCTTCCCTCTGGTGCGTGTGCCAGGAGGCCGTGCTCCCAGCCGTTCTGAAGAGCTTCGCCCCATAGGCCCTGCTTGAGACCACAGGGTTAGTCTAGGTCCTAGGCTGGGCTGCCGGCTGCAGTGTCCCCTGCTGAAACAGAGACGCTGAACCCTGTGGGGCAGATTCTCATACCGGGGGTCGGGAGGTGGGGTTGGGGGGAGGGAACTGCTTTCCTTGTCCCATGGACAGGCCTGGCTGCAGAGCGGATTAGCTGGTGTTCCCAGGGACGCTGGTCCACTGGAGGGCAGTGCCAGCCAGGGGCTGGAGCAGTGAATGGCTGAGCATGGCGCTGCCTGGCCAGCCGTGGAGATGGTAAAGGGACGCCCCCAGGAGCCCATACCCAGCCAGAGCAGAGCACGAGGGGCCGTGCTGCCAGCCCCCCCACCGAGCACCAGCAGGCACGATGGACCAGGGCCAACTCTTGCTCAGCACAGGCAGGGCTCTGGCTCCCCGCACGTAGCTGAATGACGCTAACCAGGCCCAGCACCTCTGGGGGTGCGAGAAAGGGAAAGGACATCCCCTACCTGCCTGCCCTGGGCCCGCCCCCCAGCTGCGTGCTGTCTGTGGGGGCGCACACCTGTCAGCAGGGTCTGCACCCCCCCCATGCCAACCCAGACTGGGCTGGGCAGAAGACAGGCTGTAGCAACCTCCTCTAACTCCCGTGTTCTTCCGCTCCTGACACAGCCCCACTGTGCACATGGCCACCCGCGCTTACGAGCTCTGCCCAGGCGAGCTCCTGCGGGCAAGGGCCATGTCTCTGTGGGTGTCCGTGCTGCGCCCGGCATAGCAAGCCCTGGGCACCACCGCGCCAGCCATGCGGACTAACAGCTCCTCAGGGCAGCACACACAGGGGCACCCGCCAGGCAGGGCCTGACACTTATCTCTGTGTCAACAGTGCCACCTTCTGGCCAGGATTGGGAATGGCCCCTCCCAGCATTTGGGGTACAAGAAGGGCTCTGGCGGGTGGGCAAGAGGCATGCCAGACAGGTACCTGAGGACCTCTCTGGACCCCGAGCCCTGACCACTAGGCCACGCTGCTGCTCAGAAATCCAAGGCGAGACAAGTGCCAACCCCCAACAGGTGGTGGCAATGCAGCCACAGGCTCACCCCAGACATCACAATGAGCCATGTACCCACCCCAGGGCAATGAGGGTGCCACCCAGGTTACCAGGGACCTCCCCATAGGACTCTCAGTGCCGGATGCCCTAAGGAGCCAGGTCACTCCCACCTGCTGGGTGAGAGAGGCAGCCCTTCCCTCTGGGATCCATCAACGGCTCCTGGGAGCTCAGAAGCTGCAACCCCCCCTCCCCCTCGATTCCCTGTTGCCACATGGATCTAGTCCAACACAGCCCAACCACTCGCTGGGCCAGGAATGACCTGCCAGACGCTCTCTCCCTCCTGGCGCACACTCACCGGTGCAGCCTTTCCTAAAGATGCTTGGGAGACGGCTGTGGAGAGCCCCAGGGTTTCTATGGCAGGGCCCCAGGAACGAGGTGTGGCCAGCCAGCACAGCGCCATTAGGGAATGTGCTTGTGACACTGCTAAGGGGACATTCAGCAAAGCCCCAGCTCTTGGGTGTGAAAGAGAAAATGTTGCCATAACTGTTGCCTCTTCTCTTCCTGTTGGACTAGGTGAGGTGACTCACGGCCTCCATGGGGTTTGCAGAGGTGTGTGGGAGAAGGAGGCAGAGGAGGGAGTTGCAGCATGTAGCCCTGTGGCATGGGCACAGGACAGTGTATGGCTGGATTTAGGCAAAGCCGTGAAGCACGATGGTCACAAACCAGTGGGAGTGGGGCAGGCTCCAAGGCCGCCACTGTTTGCAAGAGGCTGTTGGTGATGGCAGCTCAATGGGTTCAGGGTCTAAGTATGAAGAGACGCACTTGGGGAGCAATTCTGCCATGCTGAGTATAGTTAAATGGCATTAAAGCAGGGAGGAAAAGGGATCTGAGTGTATTAACAGAGTCACATTGAAATCTTTGCTCCAGCAGCAGCATCACAGATGCTGGTTCACAGAAGAGGGCTACAGAAGCCCAATGGCACTGTGCTCCTAGTCCCCTCAGCCTGGGGAGCACAGGGCTGGCGTGCAGGGTCCCTCTTAGTGCCCACAGTTAAAGTGGAGGGAGTGTTGGCCAGCTGGGGGCTCAGGCTGGGGCAGAGTGAGGGCAGGGGCAGGAGGAGGGTCTCTTTGGCAAGAGGCTGGAGAGGGGACTTGCTGATGCACCAAGGGGCGCTCATGTTGAGGGGGAGGCTCTGTTTGGGGATGAGATTTAACTGGGAGGCCAGTGGTGTGGAGTGAACAGCAAGGCCACGGCTTTACCTCCATTGCTCAGCAGAGCCTTGCACCCCCAGCCCATGCTGTATGTCGGACCCCTCCATTGGGGCCAAAGCCACTGTGCTGAGCCTTGTTGAATGCAAACAGCGCGGGCAGCGACAAGTGCCACATGCGGCTGAGCCCCACACAGCCCTGGAGCGGCCAACGCCCACGGAGACAGAGCTAGGATCTCCAGGGGCCAAATGGCAACGTTAGGAGAGCCAAGCATGTCCCCTGCCACTGACTGAGTGGTGTTGGATCCAGCCTGGGGCCACCGGCACTGCCAGTCACATGCCCTCTCCACTCTGAGCTCCTCTGCACAACCCAGGAAGGACACCAGGAGTGTGTTCACACCATGCATGCAGACAAGCAGCGATTCCAGTGCCCAAACCAGGCAGCTCGCGTCCATAGAGAAAGGGACCAGGACAGAGGAGGTTAACATGCAATGAGCAAACCGCTGTGATAATGCTGCTGGGCTCAGCAAGCCCCTGAAAAGGCTTCAGCCAAGCGAGAGCCCAGCAGCCAGGGAGCCCGAGAGGGCACCGATGGAGGGGACAGCTCTGAATTTTCACACCAAGGTGCTGAGAGTGGCAATGCACCTAACAGCACGTCCCAGCAGGTCCTGTGCCCGATTAGTGTGGGGAACTCTAGGGAAGAGCCCATCCATCCTCACCAGGAAGGAGGGTGTCTGCAACTCAGCTGGTCAGCAGCCCTATGGGGGTTGGCTGCACCCCAAGAATGGAGCAGGCCAGCATTCCACAAAGCCAGCCCAGCTCCGAACACAGGAAAGTGGAATTGCTCCCAGGGCCACTCTGGGATGTGCAGCAGCTTGGTTCCTTGGGATGCTCTGGGGTGGCAGCCACTGGCACTGGGGCAGAGGAGACCTTTGCCCTGAGAGCACTGCCGTGAAAGCAGTTCCAGCAGGACCCAGTCTCAGTGTGAAGCACCCGCCCCCATCCCCGCACTTAGCACACCTATAGACACACCCCTTGTGCTGCCTACCGGCAGGGCAGGGAAAGAAGGAAATGGCCTTGCCTTTCCTGGAGTCAAGAGCTCCAACACTGACTGAACACCGAGACAGAGCAGTTAGTCTGGCAGCCTGGCCAGCCCTGGGTTGGTAGTGTCTCGCTGTGACCAGCACTAACCACAAGGGGCTATTTAGCACTATGACACCCGCTGACCCAAGCCATGGGGACCCCGGGAACATTCTCCCATCTGGGGCAGCTGTGTCAGGCCAGCACACGGGGAGACGCACTATTCCAGGGGCCTGTGTCCTGCCCAGTCCTTGGGGGGATTTCAGGCTGAAGAGCCCGTGAGAGCTCAGAGATGAAAATTCCCAGGGGAACCAGCCAGCCTGTGCACAGCCACCAGGATGACGTTAAAACACAACGGCTGTTTGAGGGGAAGGGTCCCAGGGGCCTCTGATGTAATAATTGGGCCTATTGAGATCAACTCTAAAAAGTGTTTGAAAGTTCCTAAGACAGGGGTGGGCAAACTACGGCCCGGGGGCCACATCCAGCCCACCAGATGTTTTAATCGGGCCCCCAAACTCCCGCCAGGAAGCAAGGTCTGCGGCTTGTCCCACTCCGGCGCTCCAGCTGGGGAGCAGGATCAGGGTCTTGCCCCACTCTGCACGGCTCCAAGAAGCAGCAGCATGTCCCCCCCTCCGGCTCCTACACATAGGGGCAGCCAGGGGGCTCCGCACGCTGCCCCTGCCCCAAGCACTGCCTTTGCAGCTCCCATTGGCAGGGAACTGCAGCCAATGGGAGCTGCAGGGGTGGTGCCTGTGGACAAGGCAGCATGCAGAACCTCCTGGCCGCACCTCCGCAAAGGAGCTGGAGGGGGGACATGCTGCTGTTTCTGGGAACTGCTTGAGGTAAGCGCTGCCCAGAGCCTGCCCCGCTGACCCTCTCCTGTGTCCCAGCCCTCATCCTCCTCCCACCCTCTGAACCCCTCGGTTCCAGCCCAGAGCACTCTCCTGCACTCCCAACCCCTCATCCCCAGCCCCACCCCGGAACCCACATCCCCAGCCAGAGCCCTCCCGCACCCCAACCCCCAATTTCGTGAACATTCATGGCCTGTCATACAATTTCCATACCCAGATGTGACTCTCGGGCCAAAATGTTTGCCCACCCCTGTCCTAAGACGTCACAATGACCTAGAACACCCAATGCTGACGGGAAAAGATGACAAAGCAAGACAGACAGACAGATCTAGTCCAAACCAAAGGCCTCCTCCTGCTATAACTCAAGGCCTGTGTTAAGATCAGACCTGGTGAACAAGAGAAGGGTGAGGGCGGAAATTGGTGTGTCGGCCTAATTGTGGACAAAATAATGAGGGGCTGAGTTGTTACAGCCAGCCCTCCCCTCTGGGGCCCTCAGGAGGAGCCTATGGGAGGAGGAGGAGGCTGCCATAACGCCGGCTGACTGAAAGGAGGGCATGCGAGAGATGGGGAAGAGGAGCGAGCTTCACCATCGTGGCTGCCACGCCACCCTCCCAGTCTCCTGGGACCTTCTTCACCCTAACCCTGAGAGATGCCTGATCAGCTTGGGCCAAGAATGGGACCTGCTGAGATCACTACCTGCATGAGCTCTGGCTAAATCCCAATCACCACCTGGGATTGGAGACTTTGTGCCCCCGCCCCCCGCTGCATCCTTTTCCTTCTCCCCCACTTATTTCTCCTCTCCTTTTGCCCTCTGTTTAATAAGAAGCTGGCTTAGCCGGCCAAGACGGCACATTTACAACACTGCTGTGAGCCTGTGATCAGAAAGGCAGCTAAATGCAAAGCCCTGAACAGCCCGATGCCAGTACAAGTTTGCCAGGCCTCAGAGTGGCTGATAAGAGCATGTGCCATGCCTGTGTTTTTCCAGCAGCGAGGTTACAAGTGAGAGTCACACCAGAGACAGATGCTGCATTTTCCATCTTTGCTGCTCTTTGCTTTCCTCTTGTGGGTGTTTGTCTGGCTTTGGGTTTCTAGGAAATGGGATCAAATGTTAACAGACGTTAGCAGCTGCAACACCAGCTCCAGCCCATCTCAACTGCTCTTTTCCCTCAAACAGACAGTTCTGATCTTTAATACCATCTGAAAGACTGTCAGATGGTGGGGGAGTGCTCCCCTCCGTATGTAAATGCTCTCCAGCTAAAGGCAAAGGGCACAAAAGATGTTGTTAAAGTGAAAGCCTGACTTAATACTTTACATTTCAAATACTTTAGCTGTTTGTCCTCCCCCACCCCCGTATCTTTCATAAGAGGCTTTTGAAAGGTGTTTGCACCATGGTACTAGGCAGGCTGAGGTCTCTGTACACTAAACCCCAAACAGCATCATAGAAACATTGGTCTGGAAGTCACTTTGAGAGGTCGTCAAGTCCAGCCCCCTGTACTGAGACAGGACCAAGCAAACCTAGACCATCCCTGACAGGGACTTGTCTAACCTGCTCTTAAAAACCTCCAATGACGGGGATTCCACAACCCACCTTGGGAGCCTGTTCCAGGCCTTAACTATCCTGAGAGTTAGAAAGTGTTTCCTGATAGCTAACCTGAATCTCTCTTGCTGCATCTTGTCTACCTTCAGTGCCTATGGAGAACAACCCTTTATATCAGTTCTTCATGTATTTGAAGGCTGTCATCAGGTTCCCCCTCAGTCGCCTTTTCTCAAGACTAAACAGGCCCAGTTTTGTAACCTTCCCTCAAAGTCAGGTTTTCTAAACCTTTGATAATTGCGGTTGCTCCCCTCTGGGTTCTCTCCAATTTGTCCACATCTTTCCCAAAGTATGGCGCTCAGAATTGGTCATAGCACTCCAGCTGAGGCCTCCCCAGTGCCCAGTTCAGTAGGACAGTGACCTCCCAGGGCTTACCTGGGACAATCCTGTTCAGAATACTAGTCTTTTATGCAACTGCATCACATTGTTAGCTCCTATGAAATTTGTGATCCACTACAAGCCCAGATCCTTTTCAGCAGTCTTACCACCTAGCCAGTTATTCCCCATTGTGTAGTTGCGCATTTGATTTTCCTTCCTGAATGTAACACTTTGTACTTGTCTCTATTTAATTTAATCTTGTTGAGTTCAGACCAATTCACTAATTTGTCAAGGTCATTTTGAATTCTAATCCTGTCCTTCAACATGCTTGCATCCATCTGCTACCAGCTTGGTGACATCTGCAGATTTTATAAGCACACTCTCCATTATTCAAGTCATAAATGAAAATATTGACTAATGCCAGACCGAGGACTGACCCCTGAGGACTCCACTAGATACACCCTCCCTGACTGCAAACCACTGATAAAGAGTACAGTCTTTCAACCAGTAGTGCACTCACGTTGTAATAATTTAATTTAGACCACATTTCCCTAGTTTGCTTATGAGAATGTCATGTGGGACTGTGTCTAAAGCCTTGCTAAAATCAAGATATATCACATCTGGTGCTTCCCCACTATGCCCTAGGCATGTAACCCGGTCAAAGAACACAATTAGGTTGATTTTTGCATGATTTGTTCTTGATAGAACCATGCTGGCTATTCCTTATGACTCTGTTATCCTGTAGGTCCTTACAAATTGATTTTTCAGCTTGGAAAAGAGACAACTGAAGGGGAAGGGGGATATGATAGAGGTCTATAAAATCATGATTGGTGTGGAGAAAGTAAATAAGGAAGTGTTATTTACTCCTTCTCATAACACAAGAAGTAGGGGACACCAAAAGAAATTAATAGCAGGTTTAAAAGAAACAAAAGGAAGTATTTCTTCACACAACGCACAGGAAACCTGTGGAATTCCTTGCCAGAGGATGTTGTGAAGGCCAAGAATATAAAAGGGTTAAAAAAATAACTAGATAAGTTCACGGAAGATAGGTCTATACATGGCTATTAGGATGGGAAGGAATGGTGTCTCTAGCCTCTATTTGCCAGAAGCTGGGAATGGGCGACAGGGGATGGATCACTTGATGATTCCCTGGTCTGTTCATCCCCTCTGGGGCACCTGGCACTGGCCACTGTTGGGAGACTGGATACTGGGCTAGATGGATCTTTGATCTGATTCAGTGTGGTCGTTCTTATGTAAGAGGGAGGAATTGGTGGTCAAGCTGAAGGTAGAAGGCAATTTGGGTGAAAGAGATAATAAAAAATTTTGTCACCTATCACCTTTGAACCTAGTTTAAATCCCTCCTCACTAGGCTAGCGAGCTGGTGGATGAAGATGCTCTTCCCCTTCTTGGTCAGGTGGCCCCCAACTCTTCCCAGCAGGCCTTCTTCCTGGAACAGCATCCTAGAGTGGAGGAAGCCGAAGCCCTCCCACAGACACCATCTCTGTGACCATGCATTCATCTTCAGGACATGCGTCCCCCTGCCTGGGCCCTTGGCTTCAACCAGGAGGATGGAAGAGAACACAACCTTGTTTAACACTGTTTAATTCTGAACATCTTCAGGGTCATGTTAACAGTTTTGACTCTGGGCCCATTGATTCCATCTAAACTAATACACCACCTCCCAACTCAGAGATGCTCTACGCAGTTGGTGCATAGCCGCAGCCTGGAGTGTGGGAATGCGGGAAAGAGGGGCTGCATTTGCTACGCACTGCATGATTGGGGGAGCTGCAGCTGCGGTTTCAGGCTGATAGCAACATTAAAGCTGTCCACGGCCTCCCTTTGCATCAGCTTTCACCCCGCCTCTGGGCTGGCTAAGCTGCCAAAAGACCCTGCAGTGGCTGGGGCTGCAGCACTTCCACCCCAGAGACCTGGGCCCTGACTCTCCTTTCAAACTGCAGCCTCAAACAGGTCATGGAGAGACTTTAAACATCAAAACTGGGATGAGGAAGTAATTGGAAAAGCGTCTGAGTGCACAAGAGCTGTGGGTGTGCATGGCTACGCCTCTGCCTGAACTGTGCACAGCTACGACTGACTGGGGCCCGGACACAGCTTGAGGGTTGAGAACAAAGGGACGAGGAATCTGCAGAGGGACGAAGGATTGTGCATGAGTGGCTGCAGCACTGTTGTGCGGCGTCTCCTTGCTCCTTAGCTGGGCCTCCACGGGGGAGTTCAGCATGTCTCCAGAGTGGCCACCAGTAATGCAAGGCCCATCCTGCCATTCCCCTGGGCAGGGTGTCCTCTCAGCCATTCCCCAGCTCTGCATGCCCTGGACAGCAGACCAGTGGCTGAACGGAAGTGGGAGCATGGGTGGTAAATCAGCCCCGTATCCAGCAGAGACAGCCATGGAGCAATGGACAGATGTGCACAGAGACAAGCTCAAAAGGACTAACCAGTTTATTTACAACACTCCTCAAGTGACAGACAGAGCGAAAGAACAACATAGGTCATTGACTTAACAACAAAGGGAAGGTAACAGTGACCACAAATCCTGCCTGCACTGCTCTTAGCCCTGCAGTGCCTGGCTGCCAGTGCCTGCCACCATCTGAGCTGGGCAGAGCACTTGGCAGCTCCCCTCCCTGCGAGCACCACGCAGGGGGCTGCTCTCTGGGACCACAATGCTCCTGCAGTGCTGGTGGCAGCCGCTCGACTGGTGGGGTTGTGCTTCACAGGGCAACAGTGATGGCAGAACCACTCAGAGTGGGGTCATGCTGAGACCTCCCAGCCTTGTCAGGTACTAGGGTCCCAAGAGGGCCATCTTCCGAAGTGCTTTCCGAGCCCGGGGGTGGGGAGAGGGCATTCAGCCTGGCACTGCAGCAGCAGCCTGCTGTAAACTGCCCGAGCTTAGGAAGTGAGCTGGGCTCCACTAGGGGCTGTGTAACGACCTCCCCCCTCCAGGCCCACCCCACAGAACAGGCCTGGCCAGGAAGGGGGTTACTGCACGGAGGGCCCAGACAGCTGGAGGGAGGGGGGCAGGAAGGGGGCAGGAGGGCTGGGGAATCCCTCTAGTATTAACGTTGGGAGATGTCGCCCAGGCAAGGACGCAGATAGAAACAACTTCCCACAGTCAAGCCTCCCTCAGCAAATGCTGCCCCACCCCACCCTTCCTGCCTGGAAGGGGCTGCCAGGGCACCTGGCAGGGAGCGGAGAATAGTCCACGACTCCAGCTGTAAATGCACCTTGGTCTCTGGGGCTCAGGGCCAAGGGGGCACCCCTCCTAGCTCCAGCAGGGCAAGGCCTCGCAGGAAGCAGCTCTGCCCCCCGAGCCATGGGACCTGCCCCAGCCCTGTTATGGGGAAGAGAGCCAGTCAGCGCTTTAATATGGACAATATCTTGGAGTCCCACAAGCCCAGAAGCTGTTAGCAACCAATTGCTAGGGGCTCAGCTGCAAACTAACCCCACCAACTTGACAAGCAAGGGGAGGGGGAAGGGTCACCTGCCCAGCAGCACGGCTGTGGGGAAGGCCTGCAAGCCTGCTGGCACTGAGTCGCCATGGTCATGGGGCACAAAGCAGGGACCAACAATGCATGCTCCTCCTCCAGCCTCTGAACGTGCCCCACTGTCTCCTCTCAGCCTGTCCGCAGCAAGAGCTGCTCCTCGATACCTGGGGAAGGGGTGAACTAGGCATGGCCTCCACTGGCCCAAACGCAGCCACTCAGCTCTGTCCTCCCTAGCAACAGAGCCCCAGGGACCACACCAACCACTCGGCAGCCAATCGAGCAGCCCAAGGCCGACTGGGGACAGAGCTGGGAGGAAGAGTAAGATGACTTTGTGGGCCCAACACGCAGTAGAGAAAGGCAGCCCAAGGGCGAGGCTGCAGGGAAGGGGCAGGAATCCAGTACAACACGCTCTAGGCATCCGCAATGGAGTTCAAACTTGGGTAGCTTCAGAGCCAGCCCCAAAGCCGCCCAGCTCTTCCACGGGCAGAACACACACCAGAGGAGGAAATCAACACAAAATCTTCAAATTAAATTTGCTTGAGGACCTCAGGACACCAGCCAATCAGCAGGCAGAACCTGCCTTAGGATTTCTTAGCATCCTGTGTGTTTCTCCTCTTCAGATCGCTCAAGTCAACAGGTTTAAATGCTGTGAGGAGGAAGAGGGGAGAACTCAGTATGGGGGCTGGGCTCAGTACTGCCAGCATCACCCTACCCGCCCCCAGGACTCAGTTCAGGGGCTCTGCTCAGCAGTGCATCACCCCTCCACGTTGCCAGCACCCACCACGCCCAACACACACTCTGCAGGAGTCCAGGCTCAAAAGCCACAGGTCTCCTCTGCCCCTCATCATGAAATGCCATTTGTCTCACAGGATTGAAGGCTCCCAACCTGGTCACCCCCCTTCACCCTCCTGTAGCTGGATGGAGTGGTCAGAGCTGTACATTCAGTTAGGACAGGTCACTGGTGTCCTGAGGGGGTTCCTCCCTCTCAGCAGCCAGTGCTCTGCTCCACGTACTCGAGCACTGTTGGCACTTGTTCCCCTGGATGGGCCAAAGACCCCACAGGCAAACTCACCCTTTAGGCTGGGGTTTGGTATCTTCTCCACATACTCTTCCACCAGGCCCCTCTCACTGCCCGACATCTGGTTGCGAAGGTCTCGCTCCACACACTGCCAGGCTGGGGAAGGAGCACAGCGAGAGAGGGAGGGGAGGGTGCTGTGCCTGCTACGGGACACGCCTAGGGCTCCCTCCAGCTGCTCCCATTCCAGCCCTCAAGAACCCCGTTCCCCTACACACACCAGGGAACTTCACAGTTTCATAGAGTTTAAGGCCAGAAGAGACCATTAGATCATCTAGTCTGAGCTCCTGTATGTCTGTGACAAGTGGGACTGTTCTTAATGTTTCCTCTGAATACTGTAGGGGTGCCTCAGTTTCCCCTAAGAAATGCATCTTCATATTAATTAGTGGTTCAGCAAGATCCTCAGCAGTTCCTTTAAGACCTTTGTGTGTAAGTTACCTGGGTGTGCTGATAGGAAAATGTTTAATTTTAGCAGATGCTGCCTCATACTCTCCTCTCTTGTTACAGATAGTAAACTTTCTATTCCATCCACATCATACAAGTTGGACACGTAAGAACGGCCATATTGGGTCAGACCAATGGTCCAGCTAGCCCAGCATCCTGCCTTCCAGCAGTGGTTGGTGCCAGATGCTTCAGAGGGAATGAATAGAACAGGGAAATTTATCGAGTGATCTATCCCTGTCATCCAGTCTCAGCTTCTGGCAGTCAGAGGGTTAAGGACACCCAGACATGGGGATGCATCCTTGACCATTTTGGCTAATAGCCATTGATGGACCTGTCCTCCATGAACTTATCTAATTATTTTTTGAACCCAGTTATACTTTTGGCCCTCACAACATCCCCTGGCAATGAGTTCCCCAGGTTGACTGCGGTATAGAAATCATAGAACTAGAAGGGACCTCGAGAGGTCATCTAGTCCAGTCCCCTGCACTCAAGGCACTATGCACAATGTGAAGAAGTACTTCCTTAGGTTTGTTTTAAACCTGCTGCCTAGTAATTTAATTGGGTGATCCCTGGTTCTTGTGTTATGTGGATGGGTAAATCACACTTCCTTCATCGCTTTCTCCACAGCATTCATGATTTTAGAGATCTCTATCATATCCCCCGTTTAGTCATCACTTTTCTAAGATGAACTGCCAGCCTTTTTAATCTTTCCTCGTATGGAAGCTCTTCCATACCCCTAATCATTTTGGTTGACCTTTTCTTTTTCCAATTCTAATATATTATTTTGAGCTGTGAACAATCAGAACCCCACACAGTATTCAGGTGGGTGGGTGCCATGGATTGATATAGTGGCATTATGATATTTTTGTTGTATTCGCTACCCCTTTGCTAATGGTTCCTAACACTGTTAGTTTTTTTGACTGTTGCTGCACATTGAGCAGATGTTTTCAGAAGTATCCATGATGACAGCTAATTCAGACCCCATCATTTTGAATGTGTAGTTGGGATGACGTTTTCCAACGTGCATTACTTTGCATTTATCAGCACTGAAATTCATCTGCCATTTTGTTGCCCAGTCACCCAGTTTTGTGAGATCTGTTTGTAACTCTTCGCAGTCAGTTTTGGATGTAACTAGTTTGAGTAATTTTGTATTGTCTGTAAACTTTGTCACCTCAATGTTCACCCCTTTTTCCAGATCATTTATGAATATGTTGAACAGCACTGGTCCCAGTACAGACCCCTAGGGGCACTGCTATTTACCTCTCTCCATTCTGAAAACTGACCATTTATTCCTATCCTTTGTTTCCTATCTTTTAACCAGTTACTAATCCATGAGAGGACCTTCCCTCTTATTCTATAACTTCTTAGTTTGCTTAAGAGCCTTTGATGAGGGATTTTCTCACAGGCTTTCTGAAAGTCCAAGTATATCCATTGGATCACCCTTGTCCACATGTTTGTTGACACCCTCAAAGACTGGTGAGGCATGATGTCCCTTTACAAAAGCTGCATCGATTCTTTCACAACAAACTGTGTTCATTTATGTGTCTGATCATTCTATTCTTTATTATAGTTTCAACCAATTTGCCTGGTACTGAAATTAATTGCCAGGATTGCCTCTGGAGACTTTTTTAAAAAATGGCATTATATTAGCTATCCTCCAGTCATCTGGTACAGAAGCTATTTAAATGATAGGTTACATACCACAGTTAGTAGTTCTGCAATTTCACATTTGAGTTCCTTCAGAACTCTTGGGTGAATACCATCTGGTCTTGGTGATTTATTACTGTTTAGTTTATCAATTTGTTCCAAAACTTCCTCTAATGACACCTCAGTTTGGGACAGTTCCTCAGATCTGTCACCTAAAAAGAACAGTTCGGGCATGGCAATCTCCCTCACATCCTCCGTAGTGAAGACCGATGCAAAGAATTAATTTAGCTTTCCCGTAATGGCCTTTTCTTCCACATGTATTCCTTTAGCACCTCAAACATCCAGTGGCCCCACTGATTGTTTGGCAGGCTTCCTGCTTCTGATGTATTTTAAAAAAATGTTGCTTTTGCTAATTGCTCTTCAAATTTTTTGTGCCCAATTATACTTTTACACTTGATCTGCCAGAGTTTATCTCCCTTTCTATATTCCTCACTAGGATAGGACTTCCAATTTTTAAAAGGATGCCTTTTTGTCTCTAACCACCTCTTATACTCTGTTGTTTAGCCATGGTGGATTTTTTTGGTCCTCTTATTGGTTTATTTTTTTAAATTTGGGGGTATACATTTTGTTTAAGTCTCTACTATGGTGTTTTTAACTACTCTCCCTACAATTTGCAGGCATTTGTGACTGTTCCTTTTAACTTCCATTTAACTACCTTACTCATTTTTGTGGAGTTCCCCTTTTTGAAGTTAAATGTGGTGGATTTTCCCCCTTACAAGTATGTTAAATTTAATTATATTATGGTCACCATTACCAAGCAGTTCAGCTACATTCATCTCTTGGATCAGATCCGGTGCGCCATTTAGGACTAAATCAATAATTGCTTCTCCCTTTGTGGGTTCCAGGACTAGTTGCTCCAAGAATCAGTCATTAATGGTGTCTAGAAATTTTATCTCTGCATCCCATCCTGAGGTGACATATATCCAGTCAATATGGGTATAGTTGAAATTCCCCATTCTTATTGGGTTTTGTGTTTTTGTAGCCTCTCTAATCTCCCATAACATTTCACAATCATGGTCACCATTCTGGCCAGGTGGTTGGTAGTATATTCCTACTGCTATAATCTTATTATTCAAGCATGGAATTTCTACCCACCGAGATTCTATAGTACGGTTTGATTGATTTTAAGATTTTTACTATATTTGACTATACTATACATCCTCCTGTTTCATTCCAAATACTGTACAGAAATATCTATTGAACATTTCTGCATCTGTTTACAATTTTATCATCCGTCATGGGGTACTTCTTGTTCTGAATATGTTTTAAAAATGCCTTATCTTTAACTCTATTGTCCTTTGATATTTCATTGATTCCTTTGGCTTCTCTTACCAATCACCCACATTTTTTTAACTTTAACTTATATAAATTGCCATTTACTTCCATTCTTCATATATAAATTTTGTTTTATTGCTTCTTCCCCAACTCCTTTTAACCCATCTGGCTTCTTGGCCAGCATAACTTTTTTCATGTCTGTGGAATCATGGCTTTTTGGGCATCCAATAGGATATCCTTGAACAAGTCCCAGTTTCCACTGACACTTCATACTTTAAATGTAATGTTCCCAGACAGTTATGGCAACAATTGCTTTTACCTTTGGGAAATGAACCCTTTTAAAGTTCTAAATATACATATTAGTGTTTGGTGCCATGTTCTGTTTGCACAACATAAACGTAATGAGATCATGATCACTGGTACTCTAGGCTACTGGTAATTTTTAGGTCACCAAGTAACAATTATTTGTCCAGCAGAATGAGGTCCAACCCCATCTTCCCAGTCCCCATTTCCTTATCACCCTGCTCCCAAGTCCAGTGTGTCTACCTCCAACTTCACAGTGGGATCACAAACATGAAAGTGCCTTCACTGAGGGCTTGGTAAAGAGGAAAGACTGCACTAGGAGGATGGGGAGGGCAGATACCTGCAAGAGCACAGGGGAACTGGCACGTCTGGCCTGGGTGCTGAGTACGCATGCACACTCACCCAGGCTCCTGCTTTAAATGGCACGTATGCACTTGCAGGCTGGCACTTTCCCCCAGCCGGACTGCACCCCACTCCGGAGGCCACTTGCCAGCAGCTCCCTATGGGTGGCAGCTCACAGACAGACAGACACAGCACAGTTACATTCAAAGGGTTTCTTTGCAAACCTCAGAGATAGAAGCTTCATTTTACTTTTTAATTGAAGGACTAAATTCTCCAGAAATGGCCAGGGCCAAAGGCATGCCAGAGACAAACATCACGCACCTGAAAATCCTATTCTGCCAGGCCTTGCCTCCCCTCCATAGTGCCATGTGACCCCAGGGGACTCAGCAACACAAAGACTGTTTCCTGTGCACAGACAGCACTCTGAGGAGCAATGGCTTCATTCAGTCGGAGGGCATTGCTCTTGGGCAATGGGATGTTGTTGGAAAGACCTTCCCAGACACTGGCAGGGGCTGAGAAGCCCTTAGAAGAGTCTCCTAAGGGTTGTTCAGCCAGGCTATGGAAGGGGCTTCCACACACACTGGGTCCTCTTAACTCAGTCAGTTCAAAATCAGTTTGATTCCTCTCTCCTTGTCTCAGCACAGCAGGCTCAGGAGACATGAGACAGCAAAACAGCTGCTGAGACAGGGACTGTCCCACAAGGGAGTTTTACCTGGGCCTGGTTTGATTTGCTTCATGTGCACAGTAAGGCCTCACTCTTCTGGCTGAGACAGAGATGTCTGTTTAGAGCCTGTGAATGAGCAAAGCCATGTCTGCCACATACCAGAGGCCACCACCCAGTGCCTGCTCTGGGCTCATTCCAGTGTCATTTCTGCCATAGCAATTGGTGGGTAACAGAGTCCCACAGCAATGTAGACTCTCATTGCAAGGCATATTAAGTATTGCATCCCTCTTCTCATCACCATCCCGTAGGGAATGGAAACTAATGGGCCCTAGGCTATCAACGCGGAGAGAACAGCTCAGGAGCATACGATGGGATGAGCAAAGCTCCACACGTCCTCAGCTCGGAGAGGGAGCAGCAACCACACTGTTCTCTGACTGCTTCTTGCCCACTGCTCTGATGAGGCACCGTGGCAGGAAGCCCCTTGTGGAATTCCAAGGCTGAAAAGCAAGTGGCACCAGAGAGGAAGGGAGACAGGGGAGAAAAGGTGGCCTGGGGGAGTTGCAGATCCCGGATCACTCCAGCCCTGCCCAGGAGATGCCCACTCACCCACCTTCATAAATGAAGCGCACATTCTCCTCGTGAGCAGGGGTGAAAATCTCACTGCTGTTGCTTGGGGAGCGAGGGCTGCTGTTCCTCTTGCCATTGTAAACGACCCTGGAGACAGGGGAGCTGAAACCGAAGCCCAAATCCTGATGAGAGCCCATGGGCAGATGGGGAGAAGTGCAAAGCTCTGGAATGAACCTCAGAGAGGGAGTGCAGGAAATCCTGCAGCAAAGGCCCTGGCGCAAGCAGCCATGCAAGCTGGCACCTCCCCAACCCTTCAACCAGCAGCATGGCCCCGAGCTCAGGAAAAGTAAAGCCATTACTGTTCATGCCCTGCCTAGCCCCATGGCGTTCCCCCCAAAGGGACTCCATGCCCCCGCCCCCTGCCCTGCCCTCCCCTCATCCACAGGCTCTCTGTTATGAGTGAAAGTGTCTCACCTGGTCATGGCTGCCTCCTTCCTCAGACCTCTCTAATCCTGCCTTTGCCAGCGCAGACCTTGGCAGATAGGAGATGGATGCTGAAACAAAGTGAAACAGAGCTAAGTGTGTGTGGGAGCCACAGTGTCTCCAGACTGCCAGCACCTTCTCTATGCAGTCACTCCCAGCTGGGGCTTCATGTGCTCACCTACTGCAGCGAAGAGCATAGCATCAAAGCCTAGAAAGGTCACAGAGAGACCCAGGGAGTCAGCTCCGTAAGCTTAGGTCTGGGTGGCTGCATTCTGACCCCAGCTGCTGCAGCGCTCCTCAAGAAGTAACTGAGAAAGATTTCAGATGCGGGTCTTACTACTTTAACCCCATTGATGCCACCAGTGATCAGGACAATGCCAGTACAGATGCAGTTGTACAACTTCCCTAATGAGGGCATAGTTACACTGGTATAAAAGTGTTTATAACCAGGATAGCTATTCCCACACAGCAAAGGGAACAAGCTATAGCCGGACAAGACATCTCTGCTCCAATGTAACTGCATCTACACTACGGCTTATACTGGTATAACTACAGTAACTCCTCACTTAACGTTGTAGTTATGTTCCTGAAAAATGCAACTTTAAGTGAAACAACGTTAAATGAATCCAATTTTCCCATAAGATTTAATGTAAATGCCGGGGGTTAGGTTCCAAGGAAATTTTTTGGGGGCAGACAAAAGGCATTATATTGTATACTGTACAGTACTGTAGTGTGGTGGGGAAGTGCCTCTGGCTTACCCCACACAGGCACAGCCCGCTGCAGGCAAGGACGCTAGGA
>NC_048311.1:34610471-34632116 GCF_013100865.1 Trachemys scripta elegans
GCCCCCCTAACAGCCCCCCAGCGTCGGGCCCAGAGGCCTCCCGACAGCCCCCCAGGGCCGAACCCCCGGGCCCAGAGCCCCCCCGACAGCCCCTCAGCGCTGACCCCCGCTGCCGGGCCAAGAGGCCCCTGAGCCCCCCCTCCCAGTGCCAACACCCCCTGTCGGGCAAAGTGACGCCAAGACCAGGCCAAGAGCCCCCCTGCCACCGCCTGAGTGCTGGCCCCCCGCTGCTGAGCAAAGAGCCCCCCACCACCGCCAGCACCGAGCCCCTCTGCTGGGGAAAGAGACATAACATAAGAACGGCCACACTGGGTCAGACCAAGGTCCATGGTCTCCAACAGTGGCCAACGCCAGGTGCCCCAGAGGGAATGAACAGAACAGAGCATCTATCTCGTGATCCCTCCCGTCACCCATTCCCAGCATCTGGGACTTGGAGGTTTAGGGACACCCAGAGCATGGGGTTGCATCCCTGACCATCTTGGCTAATAGCCATCGATGGACTGTCCTCCATGAACTTATCTAGATCCTTTTTGAACCCAGTTATACTTTGGCCTTCACAACATGCCCTGGGAACGAGGTCCATGGGTTGACTGTGTGTTGTGTGAAGGAGTACTTCCTTTTATTCATTTTTAAGCTGCCTGTTAATTTCATTGGGTAACCCCTGGTTCTTGTCTTATGTGAAAGGGTTAAATAACACTTTCCTATTCACTTTCTCCCCACCATTCATGATTTTATAGACCTCTATCATATATCCTCCTAGTTTTTTCTTTTCTAAAATGAACAATCCCAGTCTTTTTAATCTCTCCTCATATGGAAGCTCTTCCATACCCTAAAAAGCAACAGAGGGTCCTGTGATTCAGACTAACACGGCTACCCCTCTGATACTTGATTCCATACCCTAATAATTTTTGTTGCCCTTTTCTGTACCTTTTCCAATTCTAATATATCTATTTTCAGATAGGGACACCAGAACTGCACACAGTATTCAAGATGGGGCATACCATGGATTTATAAAGTGGCATTATGATATTTTCTGTTTTATTATCTAACCCTTTCCTAATGTTTGCTTTTTTGGTTGCTGCTGCATATTGAGTGGATGTTTTCAGAGGACCATCATTTTGTATGTATAATTGGGATTATGTTTTCCAATGTACATTACTTTGCATTTTTCAGCATTGAATTTCATCTGCCATATTTGTTGTCCAGTCACACAATTTAGTAAGATCCCTTTGTAACTCTTTGCAGTCAGCTTTGGATTTGACTGTCTTAAGTGATTTTGTATCATCTGCAAACTTTGCTACCTCAATGTTTACTCCTTTTTCCAGATCATTGATGAATATGTTGAACAGCACCGATCCCAGTACAGATCCTTAGGGGCACTGCTATTTATAGTTCTCCCTGTGAAATCTGGTCATTGATTCTTACCCTTTGTTTCCTTTTTTTTAAGCAATGCTGATTCACATGAGGACCTTACCTCTTAGCCCATGACTGCTTACTTTGCTGAAGAGCCTTTGGTGAGGGACCTTGTCAAAGGGAGGGATAGCTTAGTGGTTTGAGCATTGGCTTTGCTAAATCTAGGGTTGTGAGTTGAATCCTTGAGGGGCCACTTAGGGAGCTGGGGCAAAATCAGTACTTCGTTCTGCTAGTGAAGGCAGGGGGCTGGACTCGATGACCTTTCAGGGTCTGTTCTAGGAGATAGGATATCTCCATTTTTTTTTTCCTTCTGAAAGCCCAAATACACTATACTGCCTGGATCACCCTTGTCCACATGTTTATTGATCCCTCAGAGAATTCTAATAGATTGGTGAGGCATGATTTCCCTGTATATAAACCATGTTGATTTTCCCCAGCATATCGTGTTCATCTGTGAATCTGATCATTCCATTCTAACCAGTTAGCCTGATACTGAAGTTAGGCTTACTAGCCTGTAATTGCCAGGATTGCCTTTGGAGGTTTTTTTTTTTTTAAATCGGCATTGCATTAGCTACCCTCTAGTCATCTAGTACTGAGGCTGATTTAAGCAGTAGGTTACATACCACAGTTAGTTCTGCAATTTTGTATCTGCGTTTCTTCTGAACTCTTGAGTGAAAAACGCCATCTGGTTCTGATGACTCTTATTTATCAGTTTGTTCCAAAACCTCCGCTATTGACTCCTCAATCTGGGACAGTTCCTCAGATTTGTCACCTATAAAGAATGGCTACGGTGTGGGAATCGCCCTCACATCCTCTGCCGTGGAGACTGATGCAAAAAATTAATTTAGCTTCTCTGCAATGACCTTGTCTGCCTGGAGTGCTCCTTTAGTGCCGCGTTCACCAGGTGCCCCACTGACTGGCAGCTTCCTGCTTCCGATGTGCTTAAACAGTTGTTGCTGTTAGTTTTTGTGTCTTTTGCTAGTTGTTCTTCAGCTTCTTTCTGGGCCTGTCCATTTATACTTTTACACTTGATTTGCCAGAGTTCATGCTCCTTTCTATTTTCCTCACTAGGATCTGATGTCCACTTTTTAAAGGATGCTTTTTTTTTTTTTTTTTTTTTTGCCTCTAGCTGCCTCTTTTACGCTGCTGTTTAGCCATGGTGGCATTTTGTTGGTCCTCTTACTTTTTTTCTTTTATTTGGGGTATACATTTTGTTTGACCCTCTATTATGGTGTTTTTAAAAGGGTCTCCCTCCAATATGCAGTCATTTCACCCTTGTGACTGGTCACTAATACCGAGCAGTTCGGCTATATTCACCTCTTGGACCAGAGCCTGCCCTCCACTTAGGACTAAATCAAGAATGACCTCTCCCCTTGTGGGTTCTAGCACATGCTGCTCCAAAAGCTGTCATTTATGGTGTCTAGAAATGTTCTTTCTGCATCCTTTCCTGAGGTGGCACACACCAAGTCAATACGAGGCTAGTTGTAATCCCCCATTATTATTGTTTTCTTCCTTTGTAGTTTCCTTAATCAACCTGAGCATTTCACAATCACTGTCACCATCCTGGTCAGGTGGTCAGTAGTATATTGCTACTGCTATCCTCTCACTGTTCAAGCCTGGATTTCATTTCACACTAGCCGGTTTGGGGTGTTATTTATTGAGGGTAATTGGGCTAAGTCTAGAGGATGTTTGTGAGATGTGTCCTCCCCCATGTTTCTTTTATAGGCGGCTTCTTGTGGCAGGTTATAGACCCTCGGTCTCCTGCCCTGCTGAAATCTTTCTCCAGCCAAACGCTCCTTACCTGGGCAGCTCACTCTGTCTGGTGCAGGACCTGGCAGGAATGCTACTCTAAACTCCCTCCCTCTGCTGCTCACCTGGGAGACAGCTTTTTTTAACCCCCTGTTCAACCTGATTTAGCCCTGCCCTCTTGTCAAAGGCCCCTCCCTCACATGCCCCCACCTGCTAACAAGGCTATGTTCACCAGCTGCTGAGGTCCATGCCAAGCCACTCTCTCCTCATTCAGCCCCCAGCTCTCAGCCCCATCCCTCCCTGATGCCCACAGGGGAGGATAATACTGGAGCCACCCAGCAGTGCCCATGCCAGAGCTGAGTGAGTGGGGCTGCCCTGCGATCCCTTTGCTGAGGGGTGGAGCTTCCCAGGATTTGCTGTTTGATCTGCAAGTGCATCGCCCACTTTGGACAGCTCTGCTTGATTTGTACTGGTGCACAGGGCCCAAGGCAAGGGTTCAGGGCGTGGGGACATGCCCAAGTGCTGCTGTGTTATACCCACTCCCTCTCACCAGAGCAGCCGCTAGAGTAACCACTCTTCAGCAAGCCCTGGCTAGGTGGACAGCGAGTGCCCGTGATGGGGAACAGCCTAGGCAGGACTGGGGCTTGTTTCCATGCTCTGCCGTCACGTCGGCCATTCTATTTTTCCTTGACAGCTGCAATGAGTTTGTTGATTCTCGGATCTTTCTTTTCATTGTGCATGTGGCTCCCGTGTCATGGTTGCTTCTGTCTAATAGGATGCTGAAGCAGGTTGGGAGAGGTGATTTTGGGACAACTGTGCTGCAGGGCAGGAAGAGTTACCCTCTCCACCTGAGAAATAAAACACTGATGGCAGCACCAGGCTCTCCAGAAATCAGTTTACTGAAAAAGTAAAAAGTATTTTCAAAGTAACAAAAAGAACCCGGCCACCAGGTCGACCCATTGGACAGTATGGTAGAAAAGCAAATCTATAGTTGGCTCAGTCCAAAATAGGACTTTTAACACGGTGACATTACGACGAGCTATCTAATCTGTACAGCATTACCTGCTACCATGAGAGCGGGGCTAACGTTCTCTCTCTGCCCCGGACGGACAAGGCTTATTCCGAGGAGCTGCAGCTCAAAGAAACAGCTTTAATGCCTCCAGTGAGACAGTGCCACTGTCAGCGCTAGCTAGGCCCGATCAGCATGTGCTTCCACACAGCAGAGCCCACCCAGTGCCAGCTCAGACCCCCGCTGCTTCAGTGTCCACACCTCCGTGCCAGCCAGAACCAGCGCATTCCAACCACTGCTCTTTTGGCCAATCCAGTTTTAGCTGAAGATGGACACTGGCTCTGCGGTGGGGCTGAGAGCAGTGGAGAAGGGTCAGTTTCTCCCCATGGTGCCCCTGGCGATCCGGGGGCTCTGGGGAGCTTGAGGTAGCTCGCAGTCCTGCAGTGTAGTTATTGGGTGAAGTCTCTCTGTCCCTAGACTCTCCTATGCACACGTTATAGCAAAACTCTCTGCTTTCCCTAAACTGCCCTGATCAGCAGCCCCCAGGACTGAAGACTGCACTGCCCCATCTCCGCTGCTGGAGAGTCCCGAGTGACAGGAGCCCCATGCTAGGGAGAGATGCCTCAGTCCATCCTAGCAGCTTTAAAGAGCTCCACAAGGTCCTTGGAGTCAGCGTCAATGAGGTCAGATGGTTTCTCCCCTTCGTCATTGGTGGCATCAAGCCTGGCCCCTAAAGAGATGAGGTACCTGCAGGAGACAGAGGGAAGGGGTTGCACTGGCGGGCAGGTGTGCTGGAACAATGTGCACGGGGGGGGGGGAGGGGAGGAGCCTGAGAGCCAGTGACCCAAACTGCAAACCCTGTATATAATGGAATCCACTTCAAGCCAGGGGACGTGGCAGCACCCCCAGCACCCATGCTGGCGGGTGGGCAAGGCAGCCTAGCAGGGGAGAGCAGACGTGCTTCCAACACTTCCTGTAGACAGCCCCACTTCCTGCAGGATTAAGGGGGTCTGGGCCTCAGCAGGAAACACTAGGCCTTGGCAACTACCAGGTACACATAGGGTTGCCAACCCTTCAGGATTGGCCTGGAGTCTCCTGGAATCGGCATCTATCTCCCGGTGACTGTTGAAAGCAATCCAGGAGATTTTGATAGGATATTTTAAGAAAATGACATTACGTCATGTTGGGGAAAAAAATCTCCCAGAATAGCTTCAGTCAGAGTTGGCAACCCTAGATACACAGGGTGTGGGGCAGGCTGCTTCTCCACAGCCCCATGCCAGCACCCTGCCCCCCTCCTCCCAGAGCCCCAAGCCAGCACACCCTGCCCCCACTCTCCCGGAGCCCAGGCTGGCCGGGTAACTGTCAGCAGGGCTAAGCCAAGCACATGGTGACTGCTGACCTGGCTATGTGAATGTAGCCATCGCTACAGGCCATGTGCAGGGGGGTCCAGCCATTCTCGTCCTTCTGGTGAATGTCCGCACCGTATCGCACCAGCAGTTTGACACAGTCGAGGTTCCCAGCGAGCACGGCTTCATGGAGGGCTGCCTTGCCTAGAGAGGGGACCCATCAGTTGCGGGGCCTGACCTGCCTGGCCATGGGGAGGCAGAGGGACCTGCCCTCACCGGGCCAGGGCGCTGCCCCTTGGGTTCTGGGACGTGACACGAGGCAGGGGCTTTGGGAGGAGACAATGGGGGGGCAGGGAGGGGAAAGGGCCCCAGCTTGGAAACACCCAGCTCCCCTCCCCCCACACCCCAGAAAGGAGCTGGCGCCAGGTCATATTTTCCCCGTAAATGGCTCCTTGAATGGCTCAGGCTCTCTAGCCCCCCCTCCCTCCCCCGCTGCGCCAGGCAGGAGAGCTGGGGGAGGGGAGGCTGGTCAGTGACATGTCAACCACCCCCAAGCTCTGCCACCAATAGCCTTCATGTCTCCTCCAGGCCCCAGCCCTGAGTCCCTCACCTCTGGGTGTGGACGCTCGGTTCAGAACCAGGGCTGAAGTCATATCTGTGTGGCTGGGTGGGAGCCTGGCACCCAAGCCAGGGCTATTTTAGAGGGGGTCTCCAGGGCCTTTTCTGACAGAGGCAGAGCCACAAGGGGCAACCATGTAATAACGACACAGGCCGTCAGACTGCCCCCGCCCGCACCAAGTCATTCATCGGACTAGCCCCAGCCCTACAGGCAGGCAGCAGAGTCGTACGTATGGGGAAAGTCACTCAGTGAGTCATCAGCAGAGCTGGTAACTGAACCCAGGAGTCCTGGCTCCCCCCTCCCCTAACCACTAGGCCCCATTCCCTTCCCAGAGCTGGGAACCCAGGAGTCCAGTGCTTTAGCCACCAGCTCATGCTACTTTGGCCTTCTCCCTTGCTGTTCCCCTCCCTGACTGGCCATTCGCGCATTGTAGTTCCTGTACATGGTGCTGTGCACCTCAAGGGGCAAGATCCCGGGCTTTAACCCCTCTGCACTGAAGGGTGGCTCGGTCCGTGTCTGCTAGGGGTGATGCATTCCCACACTACTGGGTGCCCATCAGCATCTGGTGCTGGGCTAGCTCCCCCAGAGGGATTGAAACACTTGGCTCCCATTGATGCGAGTCGGGGGGATGGGAGCAAGACCCCCTCCACCACCACCAGCAGGGCGTGAAGTGGCTTAATTACAATGGAAGTCGAGCCCTCTGCTCTGCATGGGGTAAAGCTGTGCCTGGCACATCCCCTGCAGGGGCAGGCTCACCCACCCGGGAACCCCCCGCTGCTGCCCGCCCATTAACTCTGCCAGCGCCACAGGAGGTGTTACTCACCGGAGGGGTAGAGGGTGCTCAAGGTGACCTTCCTGGCTCGGATAAACCTGCCCACCTGCTCCAGGTCCCCCTGCCTTATGTTGTCCTGGAAGACAACGTCATTGGGGAAGCGCACTGTCCGTGCTGGCTTGAGGCGCTGGGAGCCCCTGCGGTACCAGGGCAACGAGGCCGGGTCATAGTATTTCATACTGGTGGGCACCTTGTGAAGCCAGCGAGAAGGCACAAGGGCCGACACAGTGAGGCTGCGACAGCCTGGGTGAGCAGGTGCAGGAGGCAGCACTGACCCCCCGACTCAGTGTCGGGGCACTGCGCACTCTTCTCCTCTGTTCTGGTCACTTCCTCCTTAGGCCAAAGAGTGCCGGAGCCGCTAGTTCTGCAGGGGCCTCTCCTGGCAGCCGCAAACAGCCACCTCTAGAGCAGCGAGGCAGCGCCGCGCGTTCCCAGCCCCCAGCGAGCTCAGTGCCAGACTCCCTGCTCGGGGCTGACGGGCTCCCCTGGCAGCTCCCCTTATATAGCCTCCTGCGGGCTATTTTGGGGACATTCAGCTCATGCTATTTGCCATGAGGTGCTGTAATAGAGCTGCCCTGCCCGCCAGCCTCCCACTTTTGGCACAAGTTAGAGTCTCATCTTACAGCCAACTTGTTGATGTGCCCATCTAAAGGGTCAAGCCGGCTGCTGCCTATGCAGCCCCTGCTCCCTGGCCCCGCTGCAGGCTCCCTGTGGCATGGAAACCAGGTCTACCAAGCAGGGCTGGCTTTAGGGATTCAGCCAATCCCCCAGGATCGTGGCCCGCAACATCCCGCAGGAGCTGCCATCGAAGTCTCACCGCTGTCTTCGGTGGCCGCTCAATCCTTGCCGCTGTCTTCGGCGAAGGGTCCTTCCCCCGCGACAGCCATTGAGCTGCCGGCGCAGACAGTAACAGGACTTCGGCGGCAGCTCCTTCGCATTGGGCCCCACGGTGCCAAAAGCCGGCCCTGCTACCAAGAGTCCCTTAGCAACAGGCCTGGGAAGCCAGGGACTGATGCATGCAGCAGCTTGTGGAGGCGTGAAACAGTGCTGCGTCGAAGCCACAGACGCCAGGCTAGGGCTGAGGTCATTCACGCTCCGGTGGCTGTGGCAGATCCCCACTCAGGCAAGGCTGGCACTGCAGTTCATTGCTAGGCTTGGGCACGAGCCTCAGAGCTGTAGATCCCATACGGTGTCCTGCAGAGGGCAGGAGTGCTGGTCCTGGGAGCAGAAGCTCGAGCAGCACCTCTTGGAGGGCAGCTCACCCCAGGCCCCTGGAACTGCTGGCCGCAGTGCTGGTCCTGTGTCTGTTGGCAGGGCCTGGCAAGATACTAGCACCCAGAGCAGAGCTTCAGAGACTCCGAGAACACCTACTGCAGGCTCCTGCTGCATTCTCTGCTCCCCCGGCACCTGTCTGAACTGGGCCATCTGCTGGGTGAGGATCTTCACAGATCAGTTATGGTTAAGGCTACGATTTACTCACAGGTATTTTTAGTAAGAGTCATGGACAGGTCACAGGCAATAAACAAAAATTTACTGCCCATGACCTGTCCATGACTAATACCTGCGACTAAATCGGGGGGGGGGGGGCATGTGCTCAGGGGCCCAGCAGCACCAGCAACTGCTCTGGCCGGCCACCTGAGGACCACTGCCTGGGGCCACAGACTGGCTGCTTCCGCCGCCCCGGGACTGCTGCCAGGGGCCACCCGAGCAGTGGCTGGTGTGGCTGTCCCTAAGGCCACCTGGGCGGCTGTCCCTGAGGCCAGCTGCTTGGGTGGCCCTGGGATCAGCCACACTGGCTGCTGCAGAAGTCACTGTGGCAGGGGTGGGCAAACTTTTTGGCCCAAGGAACACATCTGGGTATGGAAATTGTGTGGCAGGCCATGAATATTCACAAAATTGGGGGTTGGGGTGCAGGAGGGCTCTGGTTGGTGGTGTGGGTGCTGGGAGTGCAGGAGGGTGCTCCGGGCTGGGACCGAGGGGTTCAGAGGGTGGGAGGAGGATCAGGCCTGGGGCACAGGAGAGGGTCGGGAGACAGGCTCTGGGCAGCGCTTACCTCAAGCAGTTCCCAGAAACAGCGGCATGTCCCCCTCCGGCTCCTTTGCTGTGTGGCCAGGCGGCTCTGCATGCTGCCTTATCCACAGGCGCCACCCCTGCAGCTCCCATTGGCTGCAGTTCCCTGCCAATGGGAGCTGCGGGGGCAGCGCTTGGGGCAGGGGCAGTGTGCAGAGCCCCTTGGCTGCCCATATGTGTAGGAGCCGGGGGTGGGGGGGAGAGAAGAGAAGAGAAGACATGCCGCTGCTTCTGGGAGTTGTGCAGAGTGGGGCAAGATCCTGACCCTGCACCCCAGCTGGAGCAGGACAAGCCCTGGACCCTGCTTCCTGGTGGGAGATCGAGGGCCAGATGTGGCCTCCAGGCTGTAGTTTGCCCACCACTGTATGAAAGTCTGGGGGAAAAAAAAAAAAAACCACAGAATCCACAACTGACCTGGAGCCCTAGTTATGGTGACTAGAGCAGCAGATGAATTCCAGCAACATCTCTTCTCCCAGTCCCCTCCCATTGCTTCTGACAGAACTACACTGAAACTTTCAGCATGTTACTCTCAATGGCCAGGGGTCATCCATGCTCCAGACTGGCTGGGGGGCCCTGCCAGAGGGCAAAAGCCAACAAAAACTTAATGTTCCTTTGGGAGCTGCCAGCAGAGGTTCAGCACAAAGTCAGCTATGCAGCAATTCCTGTGAACCCAAGACAACAACAGCTGGGCAGGCAGCAAATTGTCATCACTGCTGGTGCTCAGCTGAGATTCTCCCCCAGACCCACACCCATTTGTTTGTTAGACTCTAGGCTCTTTAGGGCAGACACTCAGGCTTAGGAGTGATCCCCTCAGATCAGATTTGGGGAGGGGGTGGGGGAGGAGACAGCTCACACCACTGGATCAGTTGTCCAGGCTCATGCCTGTGTTCAGACAGCAACCACTAAAGAGCTCAGTTTTGTTTGTCAGACAAACCCAGGTGTAAAGGGCTCAGGCCATGTACCCAGCTGCAAAATGGATTTTCTGGAGGTGGTAACCAGCCAAAAAGCCTTTGCAAAGTAACTATCTTAAAAGCCTCTTCCCCCTCTCCCCCTGCCAGAACATGCAAAGCAGCTGCTTCCACAAAGGGAAAAGGTATGTGACCAGCTTTCCTCTGGGGTAGCAGAGCTGTGATCGGACTCCCTCTGGTTCCCTTTGCAGGATGGAGCCCAAGCAGCAGGGCCAGCAGATGGGGAACACCCCAGCACGCACCTCCTTGGGAAGTTGTAGCACTGTCACATGTTACACGCTTAAAGAAAATAGCCTTGGAGACCAAAGTCCTCCACCTAACCCCACAACCAGCAAAGCAAGGTGCAAACTGCCCAAGCAGGCCTTGTGGCTCAGGTAGAAAGACCCACCTTACAGAGGAACCCTCCTCCCTCCTGTTACCCAGAATATTTGTTTACAAGAAAAATATTTCTGGTCAGTAGCTAGCTTGGTAATAGCAGGGAGGCTCAGTGGGCTCATGTGACCCTGAGCAGCATAGCAACAAACACCAAGTTCCCTGAATGCAGGTTCCTGGGATTAACTTTGAGGGTAATGTCTCTAGAACAGTCGCTTTCAGCCAGTGGCATCTGGGATTGATTGGTACCTCAAGCATCCAAATTCAGCCCACCTGCCGGCAATACATTTTTTTGTCTTAGTAGGCAGCTACCCCACAAGTGCAGGCAGGCTTAGGCAGGATATTAGAGGTCCTGGCACAAGATGGCTGAAATACTATTTGTATTCCAACTGCACCCAGAGGCTGCTCTCAGGAGCAAGGGACATTTTCCCTAGTTGCTCCCACTCAGACCTAGGGCAGTCCAGACATTTCACTTCCAACAGCCAGGTACCCTTGTAGAGGACAGGTGCCATCAACTACTGTGGGGCAGGTGAACAAAGTGGACTCTGGCTTCCACGAAAATGGAATGCCCCAGCACCTGGTCTGCAAGGAGACAAGGCCATGAGCCTTTGGGCCAAGCATATGTTTGGGTCTAAAACCCTCACAATGTCTGGCTGGACAGTTGAAGGCAAGCTGGCATGACCATTGCAGAAATGTATTTTAGTGATCCTTTTTTAATGATCTGACTCAATGCTCCTCTCACTAACCTCTGGCATTGCTCACCATGGCAATGATTCAACAAGGCACAAGTCCTTGGCTCCTCTACAGCACTGCATGTTTCAAGTGGAGGGTCAAGATCACTCTTTTAGAGACAGGGAAAAGGAGGTTAAGGGATTTTATCCCAATCACCAAGTCAGCTGCAGGACTCAGGAGTTCCTGGCTCCTTCCCCCACATTCAGACCCCCCCCACTCTCTCTTGCCGGGAGGCAGCTGTAGATCAGGAAACAGGCCGATTAAAATGAGCTCTAGGTTTGACATTTAGAGTCAAAGACACAGGATAGTATTAAAATCTCAACTTTATTTGGCCAACAAGTTCAGTTCCAACATTGTGATGGAATGCTTAGAACAAGCCTGATTTCGCTCAGACTTTCACAGCACTCCTGTTCCCAAGTCCCCCTCCCTACAACCCAGTAATCAGAAGTGTCCTGTTTGCTGCATTCTATCAGGCCCCCATACCACCTTGTCTGCCCAGGAAACCCA
This sequence comes from Trachemys scripta elegans, assembly GCF_013100865.1. Lineage (NCBI taxonomy): Eukaryota > Metazoa > Chordata > Testudines > Emydidae > Trachemys > Trachemys scripta. The sequence continues at coordinate 34,622,089 of NC_048311.1, forward strand.
TTCACAAAAAAAAAATGCACAGAAAAGGATTGAGGAACAGAGCCTTGTTTGATCAGGGAGATGGTGGCAATGCCACTAGGTCCTGTCTACACAGGTGAGCCAGCAGTTGGTGCTTCCCTCCCCAGAGCCTACCACAGCCAATGCTGGCAAAATGCTCTACCCCCTTCCCCATCTTTGGAACAGTCATCTCCATTCATCTTTCAAAGCAAAAGGCAAATGAGACCTTCAGCCACACAATGTGTTAAAGGGGAAACATCGGCCCACTCCCCCCGCCCCTGGGACCCCTGAAGTCAGGGTAGTGGTTTTCCCCACACTGAAGGATGGCAATTCCAGGGAAGAACAGCTGAGAACAATGGTTAGGGCACTGCCAGGTGGAGAGTAGTTATGGCCTTTAGATTTAGAAGAGAGAAAACTAAGCTTTCCTAGGAGGCATTACTGGTGAGGCTCTGAAATGTCAGGCAATGAGACTCTTCCTGCCACTTCACAGCCCACTTCTACCCAAAAGAACAGAACACTTGGAACAAATCCATGTACAAAAAAGTACATCACAATAAAAAAAAAATAAGAGGCCCAGATGCCTGGGCAGCTACCTAGCGACAGATCCCTTTTCAGAACTGAAAAGTAAGAGGAGACAGTCAAGTGTACAGACAAGTTAGGATGAAGTGTTACTTTAAACCAATCCCTGCATTTCCAGCCAACACTCCTAGTTTAAATCCGAATGGGTTTCTGGACTCGCTAGGCCCTGTGACAGGGCAGCCAGTGTAGTGTCTGCTCTTTGGGATATGCAGATTCGAGTCTCCTCTTTACAGTTCATCTTTGTGGATCTTCTGGTCCTCTTCACCTTCCTCAAGATCAACCTCATCAGCCTCCAGGTCCTCCAGATCCTGCGTTTAAATACAACATTTGTCAACAGCTACTGGTTCTGATATGGCACAACGCAGACAGGACCCTGGAGCCCCGGCAGATTTAGGCACAGCAATGAGGCTGCTGAAGCACCATCTCCTACCCCACTCACTCCAGTCCATGCTCTGCTCCACCTGGCATGTCAATGGCAACATTACTCTGGCCATTCAGGGAACTCAAACTCATTTGAGATCAGTGTTAAAAAATCCCAGAGTCACATAGAAGCCAGTAGTTGGAGAACAATGGACAGGGGGCCCTGAAGGCAGAAGGAAGTGCTGAATCATGACACTGCATATACAGTACAGACTGCTCATGTTACTAGGGACTGGATAGGAGAATCGGAATGCAGTGGCCACAGCTAATTACAAGAGACCAGCACCTCTCCCTTCAGAACATGAGCCTGTTAAAGTGAACAAAGAAACTGGATTTAGGAATAATAGCGCACAGGCTGGCAGGAAGGGGAGCAGCCTCACTCCAGAAGCAGAAAGGGCACTACCACCTGGTGATAGGCCCACCATGGTAGCAGGACAGCCTAAGTGCAAAGGCAGCAATCTCACATGGGTCTAGAACCACGGACACAGCTGGCCAAGGCAGAGAGGGATTTCTATGGAGAGGAAAAGATCTTGAACCAAGCATGGGCCTTGAGCATTCAAGCAGCCTCACTGTGGTGACCAGAGATGGGAAAGTCAGGGCCTATATGGATTTAGCAGATTGTGAATTGAGGGAATCACTATTCATGTGTTCATGCCTCACAGCCTGACAGTCCCAGCCAGCAGCAGCCCATCAGACTCCAGTGGCCAGCCAGACTTCCAGCTTTTCAGGGATTTGTTTAGTGTCGCCATGCCCACAGAGCATCTATCCTGCTGGGAAGAACCAGAAGTGGCTCTAGAAGCCAGGACCTATTGTAGGGGTTAAAATCCTAATGCTGCTACTGACTCTACACACTTTGCAAGCACTGCAGACCAAGGCTCCCCAATGAATGGGCAACTCACCTCTTCATCCCCAGCACCATCCTGGCCTCCACTTTCCAGGAACTTCTGGAAGCCTTCTAGCGTCCTCTCCCCATTGTAGTCTATGACCTGCAGAGGAAAAGCCAGGAGAGATGCTGGTTAACCCAGAGTCAAGCCCTTAGTGGGAACAGTTTTCTGAACAGCAGTTTTCAAAAATGCCAAGCAAGAGGAAATGTAAAATTCACCTTCACCCACGAGATGAAGGAGCAGCTCAGCCACTAGACCGCTGAGATCGCTGTGAGAAGACGACAGCCTGCAGATGAGCACTGTCCTCGGCTGCACTTCGCCCAGCCCCATCTAGCGCAGCCCCGGGTCTTCCCAGCCTGTCTCCCTCACCCTCCTGCAACTCAGCCCATCCCCCAAAGGCCCACCAAAGCCATTTGGAAGGTGCCAAACCAACCTTCTCAAACCTAAAAGCACATCTCCCAAATGGGTGCTAAAGCCCCAGGCACACAAGAGCAGAAAGAGGCTCTAAAGTTCTCTCCCTTGCTAGAGATGATCCACACACAAGTCCCTGGAATTCAGCAGCCTGCGTACGTTTTTGCCAGGGCCTGCGGGGAAGAACTTGAGTGTGGGAAAACTGTGGACTTTCACTGCCTCCACTTCGTTAGCTGTTGAGTCCATCTTGGCAATGACAATGTTCTCATGGTCCTTGTAAGTCTCTCCCAGTTTGTCCCAGATAGGAGCCAATTGTTTGCAGTGACCACACCAGGGAGCATCTGTAAATTAAAAGGCAACATGAAGCTTGGAAGCCACCCAACAGACAAGGGGAAGGGCTAGGCCTCCACTCTGAGGCTTGCTAGACTAGTCCAAGTGCTGCAGTAAAGGAGAATCTCCCCTTCACGTGTTCCTCTTTCAGATCAGCCAGCTCCTGGGGGAAGGGGTCATTAAAAAGGAATCATTCAAAAAGGGACAGAATAAGACTGAGAATATCTTATTGCTCTTCTATAAATCCATGGTATGCCCACATCTTGAATACTGCGTACAGATGTGGTCTCATCTCAAAATATACTGGCATTAGAAAAGGTTCAGAGAAGGGCAACTAAAATGATTAGGGGTTTGGAACGGGTCCCATATGAGGAGAGATTAAAGAGGCTAAGACTTTCCAGCTTGGAAAAGAGGAGACTAAGGGGGGATATGATAGAGGTCTATAAAATCATGAGTGATGTGGAGAAAGTGGATAAGGAAAAGTTATTTACTCGTTCCCATAATACAAGAACTAGGGACCACCAAATGAAATTAATGGGCAGCAGGTTTAAAACAAATACAAGGAAATTCTTCACACATTGCAGTCAACCTGTGGAACTCCTTGCCTGAGGAGGTTGTGAAGGCTAGGACTATAACAGGGTTTAAAAAGAGAACTAGACAAATTCATGGAGGTTAAGTCCATTAATGGCTATTAGCCAGAATGGGTAAGGAATGGTGTCCCTAGCCTCTGTTTGTTAGAGTGTGGGGTGGATGGCAGGAGAGAGATCACTTGATCATTGCCTGTTAGGTTCACTCCCTCTGGGGCAACCTGGCATTGGCCACTGTTGGTAGACAGGATACTGGGCTGGATGGACCTTTGGTCTGACCCAGTCTGGCCGTTATGTTCTTAAGGTGGTTCCTCCCCATATACCATTGCCAACCGGGCTGCTTTCCTGCCATTTGTTATTCAGCATGCTCAAAATACTCACAGAACTCCACAAACACATTCTTGGTCTCATCAAAAGCAATGTCTTCGAAGTTCTTTCCAACCAGAACTCTGACAGGCTGTTTGTCCCAGTCATCAGGCAAATCTTGGCTCATTAGGTGGGGCTGGAATTGGAGAACAGGGACTGAACCAGCATGCATATAGCAATGTGGAATGTGCAGGCAAAATCATGCTCCCAGGAAAACCTCACTTCTCGCAGACTGTGGAACAGATCAGCCATGGGCTATAAGCAGTCAGCTGAGTCAGTCATCCCCCACCCTCTAAACTGGGCCTTTCTGAACTGCTGGTGCCCCTGCATGGGAAAGGCTGCAGCGGAGTTCTTCAGAGAAGAAGTTTGTTCACTTTAAGTGTGAATTACTGAGGAAGTCATTCCCAAAGTCACATTGGAACAGAGCTCCATTTGAAATTGCCACTGTGCTAGGCTATGCATAGCTACCTTGATCTTCAGATTAAGACTGAGGATTCCCACCATGAGCAAGAGCCTACAAAGTTCTCAGCTGGCTGAGAAAACAGGAGTAGCAGCTGGATATGCACCACCAGGGCATGTGAAGTGCAGAGACAGGAACCCCCTGTTTTATTGTGGGTGCCTTCAGATGCTGATAAAGTAGTTATTTCTGTGCTGGCACCATGCACACTGGCTCTGCCCTTTGGATGTCTCAGCATGCAGCTCACTAGGTACTATGCAATTAACATGCTACAAAGCTAATTTGAAAGGACTCGCCCCATGTGACCTGTATAAGATCTCACATGAACTCTTAGAGCAGGGATCACTCCCACATCTCTGCTTAGGTCAGGGTCCAAACCCGTTACCTTGACTTTGCCCTCCAGGAACTGGTCACAGAACTCCTTGATCTTCTCTGCTGTCAGTTCATCTGAGTCAGGTTTGTATTTAGTCATTTCTTCCTCCAGAGTGATGAGGCGCACAGCTGGGCACTCCTCCTTCTTTAGGCCAAAGAACTCCAGGATCCTCTGGTTGTCGCTATGGTCACTGTCTATGAAGATGAACAGGATCTTTGGAGAAAGTCAATGTAGATATTAAAGCCATGAATGATTCCTAAGGTAGCGACTCTGCTATGAAGTCACTAAGCCAGCTAGACTGCTGGCTTCCATACCCCCTTGAGCCCATGGCAGAACATGGCCCATTTTATTCTAGTACAAATACTGGAGCTGCAGTAGCTGAAGCAATGTGCATGAAGACAAACACCTTAGCGTGCCACAAGTTACATTAGAGGGCTGCCTTACACCAGTCAGAAGGAAAAATCAAGAGTCAAGCTGCCACTCTACACCCTCCTCAATGAGGTCTATACATAGCAGCAAGTGACTATGGCACCTGGCTATTGGGAGAGCCATATACAGAAAGAAGGAGATTGAGGGAGCTGTAAGAAATCGATGCTACTCAATGCCCTGCATGGGCTAGGAGTGACTGCCCTTCTCCAGCTCCTCACCTTTCCTTTGAAGTTCCCAGCTGCTGTCTTGAAGTTGTCTAGTTTCCCTTGATAGTCAGCAACACTCTTTGGCAGGAACAGCAGGATGTGAGTCTTGATCTCTCCTCCAAAGATCTTAGGAGCAGTCTAGGAGAAATACAACTCCACATTAGGAGGACAAATAAACCCAGTGTCAGAGCCCATGGGCTTTTCTGCACTGATGATGCCAAGGGAGTCACCAAGAATGCAAGTGCCACTTGGAGGTGCAAACTTATCCCTGGCTCCCTCTTGTATCTCCTGCTTCATCTAGGCACGGTAGGTTCCAGGCCAGGAGTAAAGAGCAGCATAGCTTCCCATCCCATAGTCTTAGGGGCTCAGAACGTGTGTGACTGGAGAGCAGATGATGGACTGGAAGGCCGTACCTGTTCAGTGAACTCAATGACCAGAGGCAGCTGGTTAGACTTGATGAAGTTCAGCAAGTTCTCTTTTGTAAGATCACCTTCAAAGTTGTTGCGACCTTCATCAAACTGGGGAGACAAAGGGGTTATTTTCTTAAGGGTTAAAGTTAATGCCTATGTGCACAGAGACGCTTACTGCCTTGGCACGCAGAGAGATGAGCAAGTGCAGCACATTCCAAGTAACAAACTTCACACAGAAACATCCCAATGAAGAACCAAGGCCTGGCAGGGGCCAGCCCAACTGCATGGTTCTGCCACCTACTGGCCAGCTGGAAATCTGCTTCCTCACACTGCAAGCAAGAAACAAAATACCCCGATTTAATCCATGATGTAATCTAAACCAAATCTCTCATTCTACTGAGAAGGGAGACCTGAAGTTCCCCAGACAGTAAGCGGAGCAGCAATGGAGAGGACACTGAACCTGCTCTTGGCGCAATTCTGCAAGAATACAAAAGGATTCGGAAGACATGCCTTGGAGGGGGACTTCTAATTTAACAGCTGCTTCGCAGCATTCTAGGCAGTGTTAAACTACAGCAAATCCCAGAGTCATAGTGACAGGGCAAGGGCAGCACTCTGCACACGCAGGTCTGAGTTGAAGCACATACATTAGCCAATAAACAGCTATTAGAAAGGAGCTGGTGTCAGGCAGCAAAGCCCACTACGCAGCTGTTTACTCAACCCACTGAGGATGTGTCACCCTCTACTGTTAGTGACACAAGAACAGAGATTGGAGGAGAAGACGCAGCCAAGTCCCATTTTCTATTACACCACCACCTATTATTGTCCTTGATTCTCAGAACCTTCCCAGGCAGCCTGAAGAGGGGAACAGCAGAGGAGCATCAAGGTTAAAAAACAGGATGTGCGAGCAAGAACACAAGAACGGCCATACTAGGTCAGACCAAAGATCCATCTAGCCCAGTATTTGGTCTTCTGACAGTGGCCAATGCCAGGTGCCCCAGAGGGAATGAACAGAACAGGGAATCAAGTGATTCATCCCCTGTTGCCCGTTCCCAGCTTTTGGCAAACAGAGGCTAGTGACACCATCCCTGCCCATCCTGGCTAATAGCCATTGATGGACCTATCCTCCATGAATTTATCTAGTTTTTTGAACCCCGTTATGGTCTTGGCCTTCACAACATCCTCTGGCAAGGAGTTCCACAGGTTGACTGGGCACTGTGTGAAGAAATACTGTTTTTTTTTTTTTTTTAAACCTGCCGCCTATTAATTTCATTTGGTAACCCCTAGTTTTGTGCTCTGAGAAGGAGTAAACATTTCCTTATTTACTTTCTCACAATTTTATAGACCTCAATCATGTTCCCCCCTTAGTTGTCTCTTCCACAAGCTGAAAAGTCCCAGTCTTATTAATCTCTCCTCATATGAAAGCTGTTCCGTACCCAAAGTCATTTTTGTTGCCCTTTTCTGAACCTTTTCCAATTAAATTTTTTTTTTTTTTTGGTGAGATGAGGCGACCACATCTGCATGCAATATCCTGGGGGTGCAGCAGCAAGATGGTGGAATAAAGGAATACAAAATGGCAGTACTGAACAGAGACTCTACAGCTGAGAAGCTGAACAAGAGAATGCTGGTGTTTAAGATTAGATGCAAGCTGGATGACTTCTCTAAGGGTAACTAGTCCTGCTCCTTAACATCCTCAAAAGGCTTGTTTAAAATGCAACATTCAAATCCAGACAAGCCACACAAGGAGAGTGAAGGGTGACCAGCTGGTAAGCCCTTTTCCCAAACTAGACTAGAACTGCCTTTGGAAGGCATTTCGCCACTGACACTAATGGCAGGAGCCACCAAAAATGGATCCTTCAGGGGCTTCAGTCAAAATAAGATCCTAGGCCCTCGGACTTCACTGAATAATTAAACAGACAGAGGGAAGTCTCATGACCTGGTCTCTGTAGCATCCATATAAGCCCGCAAAGCCTTTGAGATCTGCCGGAGGAATAGCAGTGTGAGGAGACAAAGCTCTTGGGAACCAATGTAAGACTGTCACTGAAAACTCTGCTCCTTTAAGTAATGTTACATTTAGTTGTCCTGTCTCCAGCAGCGACTATTGTGCTCACAAAGACAGCAAAGGAAAGTCAGGGAGGAACAGGTCACTCAAGACATGCTCATTAAGAGTTAGCACAAGGAACAAATCAAACAAATGCCTTTCTGTTCCACCAGCTTCTAAAGCAAAAGCACTTCCTACACAGATAACTCTGGAGTTTATAAACCAGGGTCAATAGCGACAGTGGTGAAAAAAACAAGTCCTTCACTCAGAGGGACCTGCTCACTTGAGTGCAGGTCTTCGCTCCTGACACCCTTGTCAGATAAGCTGTAAAATCCTCTACAAAGATATTTCAACCAATATGAGCAGCAGCAGAAATAAACGGTGTGAAGATTCCATATAAAAACAACCAGCCATCACAGACACCCTCTGGCATACAGCGAAAGCAGCATTCCCTAAGGGCAGGATACAACTGGAATAGCCTCAGAGAACCAGAGAGGGATCCTACAAGCTTTAAAAGAAACCGCTGCTGGAATAACTATTTGCTTTCCACAGACAGGTGCTGCATCTTCAACAATTCTAATGTGAGCCCCTAGACTCTGAGTCTGGTATAAGTATAACAGCTTTAGGAGCTGCAGTTCAACTATTGCGACAACTTTGGAGCCTTTTAATTTTCAGGAAGAAAAGTTGATGAGAGTACGGCCTGGTTAAATGGAATTAACCCAAAGCAACTTTCTGCCCTGCCTCTCAGTGCATGTCACGACACACTAGCGTCACCAGCTCTTCTCCCAGGGAGCTTGAGCGTCCCATCTCCCCAACCCTCCTCCTCAGCTCTGTTCCCCATGTAGGCTGAAGGGTAACAAACTATTTTAATTGGCTGGAGGCATCAGCCACATCACATCTTCCAATTCTGCAGATCTTGCCAAAACCATGACTCCTTAGTGCACCCTGCCTCTGCCACAAGAACTTGCAAACCCCCCTCCTAATCAACCGTGCTATAACCCCCAGGTGGCTAAACCTGCACCCAGCTATTGGGCATGTCAAACATGTCAGACAGCTGAGCCCACTAGGAGGACAAGGATGAGCATATTAAAGGATGCTTCAGCTAAAACAAGAGCAAGCTGAGAATGGCATGGCAGTAGGATCCTGGATGCTGTTGTACAACAACTCTTAGAGGCAGAAGGTGGCAACAGTAATGAACTCCATAAATACTGGAGTTCACAGCGAACATTAACTTAACAGCAGCCAGAAACCAGAAACAACGAAAAGGCAGAAGCTAAAGGTAACTCAGGGCTCATGTCCAGTGAGTTCCAGGAATATGTGCAAGACACCACTAAAAGATTCCCTGTCCAGCAGGGAGGAAGCATTGTCAATCATCTGAACAGGGGAGCTACAATTTCAAATCTGAAATATAGGCAATTTATGGGTGTAGAACCTGAAACTAATTATACTGAATCTTCCAGAGAGTTTGGAGTTTTACAACATTTTCTGATTTAAAAAAATAAAAAAAGTTTTCCTCCCAACTGCTGTGGAAGATCCACGAACAGGGATATTAACTATACAGGGAAAAGTGTGAAAGTTACTCTACATAGAGTACTGTTAAATGATCCAAGTTCAGACATCTTAAATGGTCACCTGGAACATTAATAGGTAGAGAAATTCAGATTAAGCATGGCATATGTTCTTTGAACCACTCCTTACCTTCTTAAAAAGGACAACACCGTCTTTGCTGAGCTGGTATTTGGAGAAGACATCACTGCTGGAAGAGATCCCAAAAGGAATGTCATCAATGGACTCGGCTGCCAGCAAGAATTGCTTGGCAGCCTCTGACTCCACATCCTGGGAAAGAAGAAAAAAGGTGTTTTATATTGCATGTCAGTTTGAGGGGTCCAGTGAATACTGAATACTCAGCAAAGCAGGACAGGGAATGTTGGGCAACAGCTGTGCTTGATTTTGCAAGCTCCCAGAGTTGCAGCAGGCAGAAAATCTGCAGCAGACATGCCGTGTGCCCTTCTGAGATCTAAACCCAAACAGCAATAGAGGGTCCTGTGGCACCCTTAAGACTAACAGAAGTATTGGGAGCATAAGCTTTCGTGGGTAAGAACCTCACTTCTTCAGATGCAAGTGAAGTGAGGTTCTTACCCACGAAAGCTTATGCTCCCAATACTTCTGTTAGTCTTAAAGGTGCCACAGGACCCTCTGTTGCTGTTTGGGTTTAGATCTCAGAAGGGCACACGGCATGTCTGCTGCAGATTTTCTGCCTGCTGCAACTCTGGGAGCTTGCAAAATCAAGCACAGCTGTTGCCCAACATTCCCTGTCCTGCTTTGCTGAGTATTCAGTATTCACTGGACCCCTCAAACTGACATGGAATATAAAACACCTTTTTTCTTCTTTCCCAGGATGTGGAGTCAGAGGCTGCCAAGCAATTCTTGCTGGCAGCCGAGTCCATTGATGACATTCCTTTTGGGATCTCTTCCAGCAGTGATGTCTTCTCCAAATACCAGCTCAGCAAAGACGGTGTTGTCCTTTTTAAGAAGGTAAGG
>NC_048311.1:34633353-34679177 GCF_013100865.1 Trachemys scripta elegans
CCAATACTTCTGTTAGTCTTAAAGGTGCCACAGGACCCTCTGTTGCTCTTTGCTCAAGTATAGACTCAGCATTTTCAGGGATGAGAAATGCACAGCCTCAAGTGACAACCTACACTGGGACTTCTACTCTCTAGCACTGTAGAATTTATGGCTTCTTTATCTTTTATTTAACGTCTTAGGGAACTTGCTCTAGGGTGTTTCCAAACTTATTCCTCTAACATTTCCCCACAGAATGGCACCAAAGAACTCACCTCAATATATGGAAGAAATACTGAATGACTAGACAATAAAGACTACAATTCTGTTTTCAGAGAACCCCTCACCTCAGCCCTGCTCTGTTACCAGATGCTACTTTTTCCACCAGCAGTAATACACCCCCATACACAAGTTTTGTAAACTTCTCTTTTGGAAGCGATCTACTCCTCCTCCTCCTCTACCAGAGTTTGTTCTGGCCACACTTAAAACAGTCCAGTCACAGTCTCACTCCTCCTGAGCACGGCGATGCAAACCACAACACCCAGGACAAAGAAACATCAGCTCATTCCATTCTGACATGACCCACGTCTCTCTACTGCGGAATCGGCGCATAAGACAGACGAAGAACAAGAACCTGCCCACTGGGGGTCAGAGGCGGATCCACTTGGGGGGTTAGTCTCGATTCGGAGTATTTACAACAACGAGAAGTCCGACCGAACCCATCTCAGGGCTGCCCCGCGACCCCGCAAACCCTGCAGAGGCCCGGCCCGGCCGCCGTGCCAGGGCAGCGCCGCGGCTCACCTGTGTACTCCCGGGGGGAAGATTTGTCTCCGTTTTTGAAGAATTTGATCGTGGGGTAGCCGCGCACCCCGAACTGCTGGGCCAGCTCGGACTCCTCCGTAGCGTCCACCTTGGCCAGCCGGATCTCGGAGCCGGCCGCCTTCAGCGCGGCTGCGGCCTTGGCGTACTCCGGGGCCAGCGCTTTGCAGTGGCCGCACCACGGGGCGTCTGCAAGGCAAGGGCCGGGACAGGGTCAGGCTCAGGGACAGGCTCCGGCCGGCGCGGCGCTGCGCTCCCCCACGAGCGCCCGGCCCGGCCCGCCCCGCCCGGACCCCCCCGCAGCCGCCCCCCACTCACAGAACTCCACCAGCAGGTGCTTGTGGGCCGCCAGCGCGCGCTCGAAGGAGGCCGCGCGCAGCACCAGCACCCCGTCCTCCTCCTCCTCGGCGTCCGCCTGGGCGCGCGCCAGGCCCAGGCCTAGGCCCAGCAGCGCCAGGCCCAGCAGCGGCGGCACCAGGGCGCTCAGCAGCTTCATGGCGGCGGCGGCAGAGACGGGCCGGGAACAGGCGGCGGCAGAGGCGGCGGCAGGAGGAAAGTCCCCCACACCCGCCTCCCTCTTATAAACCCGCCCCTCCCCGCCACGGCCGCTCCTTATTGGCTGAGCCCGTCGCCCTCGCCTTCCTCTCCCATTGGCTTGGCCCAGCGCCCGGGACTCTCTTCGTTTTCTATTTGCTAATCGGGTCGCCACGCCCCTTTCTGACCCCCTCTGAATGGCTACGGCCTCACTTCTTTTTTAGCCTCCTGTAATTGGTCGCTTCGCCCGCTCTGTCACCTGCGATTGGTCAACGCCACCGCCTCAGGCTCTCAGCGACCGGATCTGATTGGTGGTCAGACCAGACCCGCCCCTCGCCGTTCTCCTCTTGAACGTGGCACTCAGGCAGCCCCTCCCGCGTAGGGTGGTTGCTGGGCATGCGCTCTGAGGGACGGGGGAACTCGTTCGTGTTGGATTCTGACTGGGCCGCGTTTGCGAGGGCCACCTTCTGACCCGGAAGGGCGGGGAATCTCTTCCGGGGCAGGGAGGGGGCGCGGGGCTTGCCGGTAGTTGTTGCTGTGCGGGGTGCCGGCAGGGCGCGGCGCTGCGCCCGGAGCCCGCGGGCTGGCGAAGGAGGCGGCCGCGGTCTCCCCGCTGTCCGGCCTTAGGGCGGGAGGCTGGGCCCGGCCCGCGCCACGACTCCCAGCTGGAGGTGCGGGGGGGGGGGTCCCTTGTTCGGCGCCTCCCGCGGAGCTTCCCGCGCCCAGGGCCGAGCAGCGCCAGGGCCCCGGGACAGCGCCTCGCCCGGGCGGCTGAGAACCGGCCCCTTGTTCCCGGTTCCGCTGCAGCCCGCTCCGGGCCTCGCAATCCCAGCAGAGCGGCCCCCGCCCTCGCCAGGGACTAGGGTGACCAGGTGTCCTGATTTTATAGGGACAGTCCCGATTGTTGGGTCTTTTTCTTATATAGGCTCCTATTACCCCCCACCCTGTCCCGATTTGTCACACTTGCTGTCTGGTCGCCCTACCAGGGCCTGTAGCCGCCTGGCCTGGCCTTCGATCAGCAGCTCCCGCCCCAGCGCCTGCAGCCGTCAGGGGGGTGCTGGAAATGCCCCATAGTGTCATGCCCAGAGTCAGGACAGGAATAAAAAGCAACACCGATATCCTTGGTGAAAGAAGGTCCCTGAGTGTTCACTCAGCCCCACAGATAGATGCAATGGGGCCTGCTCCTGTGTTCCATAATGGGCTTAGTTATGTTTGCAATAGCTAATGAGCTTTCCAACCTAGTGCTCTGCTAATATCCGCTACATTCCTAGTCCTATGAGCTCCAAGCAGCACTGCTAGCTCAAATTCTAGCCTGTGGGAGCTTCTTCAGAGCACTGTCCTGCCAGGGATATAGGAACTGCCCTAATGGATCAGACCTGTGGTCCATCTAGTCCAGTTCCCTGTTCCCTGCTGTGGCCAGTGCCAGAGCCTTCAGAGGAAGGTGCAAGAAATCCTAGAATAGGAAGATGTGGGATAATCTGCCTTCCTCCCCATGAAACTCTCATTCAGATCTTTAATAATGAGATTGTTTAAACCCTGAAAGATGAAGTTTTATAGTCCTCCAAATATTCTTTAGCATTAGTTATTACTTTGGGGAGTTGTTTTATCCACATAAGCATCCCATCCCTCTTGGACTCTTGCTAAATTCTAAGCCCCAACAACATCCAGTGGTAGAGAGTTCTAATTATCCAATGCATGAAGAAGTATTTCCTTTCACCCGTTTTGAATTTGCCATTTTTCAGTTTCATGGGCTGTCCTTTGTTATTGTGTTATGAGACAGGGAGAACAGAAGCTCCCAATCTCTCTTCTCCAGAGCATTCATTATTTTATAGACGTTATCATGTCTTTTCTTATTCATCTCCTTTCCTAAGGTAAATGAGCCCAGTCTTTTCGGTCTCTCTTCATATGATTTTTTTCCATGCTCTAGTCATTCTCTATTCTATAGAGGTTCTTATATCATGTTGATCACTGCAGTATCTGAGTGCCTTTCAGTAGTGTATTAAACAATGCGACTACGCATCTGTCATATGGTGTTGGTTCTCTCACCTTCTCTCCCCCAGGGAGGGGATATATGAAGTAGAATGTCTTGTTTTGGCAGGGTTTTAGGGGTTTTTTATTATTTATTTAAATATACCTGTTGCTATGTGTTTGTGTTAGAGAAGACAAGGTAAAAGAAATGAGCCTTGCACTTGGAGCAGAAGGTGGCAAGGTTTGTGATGGTCTAAGTTCCTGGAGGAGTTAATTCTACAGTCTGGGACTGGCCCCCAAGAAAGTGCTGTCTCCTCCACAGACAAACTTTACTCTTATTGTAGAGAGTTCCATTGTGCCTAAGGACCAGTTGACCATGGTCTTTGTTCCAGAGCTCAGGAAATCTTTGAGATATCCTGGGCCCAGGCCACTGAATACCTTGGAGATCAGGACCAAAAGCTTGAATTTGATTTGAAATGCTATGGGAAGCCAATGTAGAAAGCAGAGGCCAGGTCTGGTGTGTTTGCAGTAGTCTGTGGTGGCTGAGGAGATACGCAGTAGTTTCTGTACAGGTTGGAGTTTCCTAAATGCTGAAGGCTTCATGCCCTGGTATAGTTCAGCCAACAGGTCACAAAGTCGTGAATAACTGAAGCCAGGTCATTGTCCGCTAGGATGGGACAGAGCCTCCTTGCCAACCCAAGATGGCAGAAAGCATTACTCATGGCTGTTACTGTGAGATCTCTGCATCAGCAAGGAATCCAAGAATATTTAAAAGCTATGGATCTAATGGAATAATTGTGGACGTATACCTTGAACCAAAGGGGATTGTGCCACTTTTCATGAACTTTTCCCCAGCCCCCCTAATTCTACAGTAGCCTTTTTGAGATGAGATGGCCAGTGCTGCACAGTCCAAATGAGAACATAGCACTGATTTACATAATGGCACTAATATTTTCCATATTCATCTCTATTCCATTCCTTCTGCAGCCTAACACCTTTGCTATTTTGACTGCAACTGCACATTGAACAGAGGCCTTAACTTAGCAGCCTACAGTGCTGCCCAAGTCCCTTTTATAAACTGATGCTCTGAGTTTAGACCCCTGCAATGTGTTGGAGTAGTGCATGTTTTTCCCTCCAGTGTGCAGTACTTCGCATTTACCATAATTGAACAGAATGTTGCTCATTTACCTAGCTTAAAATTTTTCCTACCTCACGCTCACCCCCCTTTCCAGATAATTTAAATACAATCAACAACACTGGGCCTAGCAAAGATTCTTGAGATCCTGCTGTTAACTTTTTGCTAAGATTAAAATTGATCATTTAATGCTCTTTGCTTCCTCTTAGTTTTTGATCTATGATGCTACTTTGCCTCTCTCACCACGATGACTTAGTTTCTTTAGTAGCCACTTGTGATGGACCTTGTCAAAGGCTTTTGAAAATCTAAATAAATGTTGTCAACCTTTATTTGCTACTCTTGACACATTCAAATAATTCTAATTAGCCAGACCTGTTTTTCTGCTGCAGAAACCATGCTGGCTATACCCCATCATATGATTCATAGATATTAAGATTGGAAGGGACCATTAGGTCATCTTCCCTGGCTTTCTGTATAATGACACCCATATTCCAAGTGTTTTGTTCTATTTTTAATAATTTCAACCCATTTACTAGATATGGATGTAAGGCTTTCCTGGTCTTTCATTCCCTAGATCACCTCTAGAGACTTTGAGGTATAACATTTGCTACTCTCCAATCCTCTGGTACAGTAGATGTTTTTAATGAGATTGCATATTTTTGCTGGCAGTTCATCTTCTGCATACTGCAGCTCTCTGAGAACTTTGGGATGTACATCTGGGCCTGGGGATTTATTTTTTTAAATTATCACTTTGTTCCAGCACCTCTTTTAGCACGTCAGGCTGAAACACCCTCATTTTCAGTAACAGAAAACAGCATGGTATTTCCCTACCAGCTGCTGCAAGGCAGACTGTTGCAAAGAAATAATGTAGCTTCTCAGCCAAAATTCTTACTCCTTTAATCCCTGTGGATCCAGCAGACCCGCCAATTCTTTTACAGCCTTCTTACTTCTGAGATACATCAAGAATTTTTTGTGGTTAGTTTTGATACTTTCAGCTGTTTTCTCTTGGAATTCCATTGTCACCCTCCAAATTTCCCCCTCATACATCCCCTGCTGTAGTTTTCCTCCTGTTTTTGGCTTCACTGGGGTCAGATTTCCAAATGTGTAAGGATCTCTGTTTGGCTCAAGTAACCTTTTGAACCTTGCCCTTCACCAGGCTGCCTGCCTTCCTGCTTCCCTTTTTGTTCAGCAGCATGTAAGTAGCATCTAGACCACTTCTAAGAAGTGAATTTCTCCATTTGACACCGTTGAGTGCAATAACAGAAATTCAGTTGAACTCGGGGGCAGAACAGGAAGGGTTTTCTGTAGCAATACAGGCTGCCTTGATGGGACGGTGTTCATGCAACATTGGTGAGGTGTGAATACGAGTCCCATAAGGATGAGGAGGGAAGGAGTTTGCGTGCACAGCAATGCTGCTCCTCGCCCCCACGCTGCCTTGCACTCTGTCATGCTTACTGCTAACTGAGATGCCTAGATGTATGTCGTGCAGTGAAAGGGTGAGTGATCCCCTGTAGTGCTGCAAAGGGGGGTTGGACTGCACCCTGGGCTGATGGATCGAATGCAAACTCCCAATGGCTTGGCAATGCTGAGGGAATGGCATGAGCAGGAGCTTAAGCTCAGAAGAACTGCAATGGACCTCTGCAGGCCACAACAAGTTCCTCTGTGACAGCCCCAGGCCTCTTAAAGGCACCCTGTCAATTTTAAATTGACTACTTTTCAAAAATTCCAGTTTCTGAGAGCCACAGAGCCCCTCCCCCCTTACTCGTGTAGCTGGGACTCATTTGTTTCTGCTCCCTGCTGGTGGGGCTGATGTCTCTAGGATTGAGTCCAGTGGTTCAGGGGACATGGCTAAGCTGACTCTCCCTGAGGTGCTGAGAGACGCACAAAGGAAACAAACAGAGCAAAGGGATTCTTTTTAGCCCAGCATCTCTCAGGTCAAGTGCCCCAAGGAGTGGCTAGTAACCAGCCTAGGCTCAAATATTGGGGGTAGCTGTGTTGGTCTGTATCCACAAAAACAATGAGGAGTCCGGTGGCACCTTAAAGACTAACAGATTTATTTGGGCCTAAGCTTTTGGGGGTAAAAATCCCACTTCAGATTAAATTCTTCAGCCTAGGCACAGCACTTTCATACGATGGAGGTTGCTATGTAGACTAGACGCTGGTTTAAGTGGTGCACTTAATGGAATGAACATTCAAGGAGGAAGGACAGGAACAAACACGTCTGTTCTATCCCCAAGAGGAAGGCAGGATGGGGCAAGGGAAGACTGGAAGAGGAGAGGGGGCAGCATAGCCTGGTTTGGGCACAAAGCTCAGTATTTCTCCAGGGCTCAGCTACGCTTTCCGGCTGAATACTTATTTAGGGTGTTAGTTCTCCCTGTGGCAGTCACAAACCTGGCCAATCCAGCTGTGCAAACAGGTTTCTCTTTAAATGCAGGGTGTGTTTGTGAGAGAGGAGGCGTGGGTTAGACTTGGTACCTCTGGGACACGTCCCAGACACTCACCAAATGCCACCTCATTCTAAACCAGCTGAAGAAAAGTTTAGGTCAAAGTCCTGCCCAACTGTTGAGGGGGCAGTGAGCC
The DNA here is from genome assembly GCF_013100865.1 of Trachemys scripta elegans. NCBI lineage: Eukaryota > Metazoa > Chordata > Testudines > Emydidae > Trachemys > Trachemys scripta. Next base: position 34,640,366 of record NC_048311.1, read on the forward strand.
AGCACTGCCAGACCTGCTGCCACCATTCCAAGAGGAGACAGGTCCTTCCTATGGGAGCAAGGGGACCCAGGCCCACCTACTAGCTTTGGCATTTTAAAATATAGCTTTTTCATTGTTTTCTTTTAAACTAGCAGTGGCCCCCAGGATTCTCACATAGTCCAAGGGGTGCATGTTAGCCAACCTTAAGTGCACAGGGCTTCTCAGGTTTAAAGATGGGAGGAGGGTTGTAGAGGGCAGACTCATTTGGAAGCCGAGGGGGAAGAGTTTTGACAGTCATTAAGGTCCCCGTCCCCAACTCCACAGAAACAACAGACACTCCTCAAGAGCCCATTGAAAGGGCCCCTCTCCCAGTTGGCAGGAAGTAAATCAGCAGGGAGAGGAAAGCTCCAAGAAGATTGGGATGGGAACAAAACATTTTGATAGTGACGAAAGTGTCCTGTCAGAACACACAGTGTAGCATCTGTTGGCTGAGCTCTTTGCAGCTCTCCATTTTCTCCACAAGCTCCTGTGTGGCTTCCCAGCCCCCTCTATTTCAGGGCCTTCCTGCAACTTCACCCTGCTGCCAGGGGTGCCATGTGCTCCCAATTCCTCTGACACCGGGTACTCCATTCTTCATCCTTGCCAGGGGGGTGTGCACATGCCCCAGGCCAGGGTTCTCCATTCTCCCTTCATGCCTCCTCCACCTTAACCTCTGAGGATAGGACAGGAAGCAATGGGCTTAAATTGCAGCAAGGGAGATTTAGGTTGGACATTAGGAAACACTTCCTAACTGTTGGGGTGGTTAAGCACTGGCATAAATTGCCTAGGGAGGTTGTGTAATCATCATTGAGGATCGTTAAGAGCAGGTTGGACAAACACCTGTCAGGAATGGTCTAGATAATACTTAGTCCTGCCTGGAGTGCAGGGGACTGAACTAAATGACGCCTCGAGGTCCCTTCCGCTTCTATGATCATTATTTCTTTTCTTTCTGTCTGGGAGAAGTTGGTCCAATAAATCTATTATCTCCCAGACAAGGGGAGCAAGGTAAGTCATTCAACATTTTAAACTGAGTCTTGGGGATTGTGATGCTGGAAGATGTCAGGGGTGGTCATCAACCTGTTTTTTAATCTACTGCCCTCAGAGAGGTGGTTGAAGGTGCTGAGTTTGCTAACCAGATGCCAGAGAGTCTAGGGGTCTCCCATTTCCCCTTCCAGCTGTCACCAGAGGCTGGAGTTTTACATAGTGATGCCTAGAACATTTTGTGGAGTTTTTGAGGGGATCTGCTGCAGCGTCCAAAAGCCATGATGTTACAGACAAATGCCAACAAGTTGAAGATAGAACCTCTTGTTCCTCCACCAACAAAATACAACAACGGGGAAGGGAGAGAGGCAGGGGCCTGAACTAATCACCATAGCAGGACTGCAACCCCTTTATAGTTTCACTCCATTCAGAAGCCAAGCCCCTTGCACTTGGCAGGAGTAGTAGCTGCTTCCTGGAGGGGTCAATGCTGGCAGTCACTGAGGAGCAGCCCTGCTGCAGCAACTCAAACAAACCAGGCAGAGCCCAACACCTCCCTCACACCCCATTTAGGAAGCCCCATGGCACAGCTACCATCCTCTAGCAATAGCGACTAGGAGGGGCACAGGTCCCTCAGAGCCTAGCAAGCCCCACACCTGGCACTCAGCACTTGCAATTACCACCTTCACTGTGGGAAATCCCAGTTTCTGGGAGGGTGGAAGCATCAGCAGTTTGTTTCCTGATTGTGCAAACCTGAACCATTTCAACACGGGACTGCTTCCTTTGTTCAGGGTGGACGTGGCCCTAGCTGTTAGGCAGCCTCAACGCTCAGAGCCTGAGACATCAGCCAGTGCTTAGGAAGGAGCTGGCTGGCTGGCTGCAATTGGGGGAACTGCCCAGGCCTCTGCTTTGCCACTGCCGTAGACACAGTGGAACAGAACGAGAGGGGGTTTATTGCCACCTTGCTCATAGGAGCAGCAAAGCCAATTCTCAGGAGAACATGAGCACAGATAAGGGCCACTTATCTGTACAACCACTGCAGAAGATGCTGCCAACAAACACTGGCACTATTGTTCAGCCGGAGCAGCAGTTGATCTTCTTTGGTTTGCTTTGTGTTCTCTTTTATTTAATTAAGGAACAAGTGATTTACAAACAGCCCCAGCAGCTAGCCTTCTTTCGAGCTTCCAATTGTTTTCCTGCACGTAGTTGCAGACTTGCTACTATCCCTGTTCTTCAGCTGGAGACAGGCGCGACCTGGGTCAATGGCAGTCTTAGTCCTGAGGGCGAGACGACTCCCTGCCACCCCCAGGCCCAGCAGGCTTAAAGGGGAAGGGAAGTTAAGTCACAAAAACAAATTAACACTTATGGTGCCAACCATCAACCTCTTCAGCAACTGCATGTTCTGGTCCCCAGGAGCGCAGCACTCCTGTGGGCCTTACCCAAGCCTTCACTCCAGCCACAGACACTTCTCATATCTCAAATCACAGTACATCTGGCAAGGCCGTTGCCTTATTTGTTTAAAGCCCCCCAATACATTACAGCACTTTGGAAATCATCAGTGGAGCATAGACAGAGCCAGGAATTAAATTGTACAAAATTCCTTAATCCCAGCAAACATTACAGAACCCAAATGAAGTTAATGCAGCAATTAAACTCCCTGGCACTCCCTTGAAGCAAATCTCACAGGAGTCAAAGAAGGTGTTTTTAATTATAGACCAGAATCAATCATGCAAAGCAACATGCACACAAGCCCCACTGCACTTCGTGCCTGCCCATTGCTATGTCTGGTACTCAGCAGGAAGTCTGCACACATGGCTTATAGCTCAGAGCAGTGTGGTTATACACCAAGCCAATCTGCGCAAGAACCTACATCCCACCTGGAAACCCCTTTTTGACAACTAGCTACACAGCAGAGCTGCCATCTCTGCACACATGGACCCCAGGAGAGGCAATGGAGGGGCAGTTCCTAGTTTGCATCCCCATCCCTTCCTGGTTCTGTTTCCACAGGTGTCCTCTCTCAGTGTCAGGCTCAGGTCATGCATTCAGGGGCCCCACTGGTGGAGAGTTTGAGGGCTTGAGATTATATTAACACCCCAGTCCGATGAGAGGTGCCTCTGCTTGAGTGAGCGTGAGCTCTCCCTTCCATTGCACTGGCTGGATCCAGAGGATATCGCCAGTTCACACAGCTTCATTGGAGCACCTATTGCAACAGCTCCAGGGCCATGCCTTGCTGAGTGGCTGCTAAGCGACTAAACCACTTTCTTACTATACAACTTTCCTCCTACTTCTTCCTTGCTGAGACCCCATCCTACCAGCCCTGATTCTAAAGACTTTCACAGATTAATTATCCATAGCGTAACAGCTTAATAAACTACTTCCACAGGTAGCTAGGGGAGCTGCTGTGCATTAGGAAGCTTGGAATCAGGTGTGAGCCTAGCATTCCTCATTCTGACCTGCCTGGTATCAGAGGAAGGGCCCCAGAGATTCTTTAAATGCAGAGAGTCAAGCAAATGGAGCTTGACTCTCTGCATTTATCACATTTAAAATTAAATTTAAAATTTAATTTTAAATGTGATAAGCTTCTTGGGGTTGGGAGCTTTGGTGGAATCCAGTCTCCACTGACTTTAAGGGGAGTTTTGCCCTTGTCTTTCTCCTGATCAGCAAAGCACCCAGCACACTGTCACCACTCCGTGGCTAACACAGTGTGCGTGTCTGCTCAGGCCCAGGGTAGTGATTAGAGCAGTTATGAGGAGATGATGGATTAATACCATTGTACATCCAAACCTGTCTGGGCTCCAAGATGCAGGACGGTGGTTGGGAGTTATGGGCCAGGCCCGGAAAACCACTCTCCTTTCCCAGAGGGGGGAGGGGCTCTGCCTGGGGTCCTGCTAGACCTCAGGAAGCTGCACTTAGCCAGCTAGGGACAGACACTGACTGAACCAGGATGATGCCCAATGGAAAAATCCTCCCTGGACACAAGACCTGGCTGAAGCCTCTTGTGAGAGTCAGGAGGGCACTGCTAGAAGCAAAAGGTACGTGTGTTTTCCTGCTGCCAAAGAACTGCTGAGTTGTGGGACAATGTGTCAGCCTCGCTCTTGAAAACCGAGTGCAGCTGCTACTGCTTTAGCTTAGTCAGCCGCATTTGCTCCTTTTGAGCAGCCTAAGAGGAAATCTGCAAGCAAGCATTACTGGTTCTGCAGGCTAGAAATGGAGCGCAGAGCACGTGGGGAAGGCCTTACTATACGGGCACACTCACTGCCTACGGCAGGAGCTCAGTTTACCACAGCTAACAGGTTTAGGACACTAATAAAAGTCATGTGAACAGGATAGAGCAGAGCTGAGGGTTGGTGCTGTGCCTAGCACAGGAAGGGGGGTGGCAGAAACCAGTGAGAATGGTACAGCTGGAGAGCTAGTAGAGGTCGAGAGGCCCCATGACCTAGCTAGGAGCAACCACCTCTCTCACTGCGCTGGGGGCATATCATAAAGAAACAGCTGAGGATAAATTAGGCCCTTGAAGGGCATCCTCACCGCCAGCCAGGGTGCACATGGGGCTAAGCACAGCCAGGAAAGCTCCACAGGACAAAGGCCTCCTTTCCCGCATGGACAGCAGAGTCCCTTCCGATTGTGTGTCTAGGAGCTGCCCTCTCCATCTGACTGAGCACTGGCTCTGACCCAGTCCAGGGGACAGCACAACAGCAGCCCTAGGAGCAGAGAAACCCCTCTTGCTTTGTACACCAAAACTGGAGTGCATTTATTGGAACTGGTTCAACAGCAGCCAGTCCCCAAGCTAGAGAGAGGAGCAAGACACCAGCCTTTCATAACTAGGTCAGCCACAGAAAGACCAATTATGAAGTGAGCGTAACGCTTCCCGGCTGATTTGTTTGGTGCTTTGCTGAATCATCCATACGTTGCACCTTTCCCTGGTCCTGTTGGGATCCTCTTCTCACTCACCTCCTCAGGCTTCTGAAAAAGGGCAAGTTTCCCACCTCTGTGCCATTCAGTATCACACATGTTTTAGTCAGTCCCAATCTTTCCAGTTGCTCCAGACTGCTAATCAGTAGGGTCAGCCATCTCTGGCCTCCCCCACTAAAGCTGCAACCACTATCTAATGCAGGGGTAGGCAACCTGTGGCACGCGAGCTGATTTTCAGTAGCACGCACACTGCCCAGGTCCTGGCCACTGGTCTGGGGGGCTCTGCATTTTAAATTTAATTTTAAATGAAGCTTCTTAAACACCTTATTTACTTTATATACAATAGTTTAGTTATATATTATAGACTCATAGAAAGAGACCTTTGTAAAATGTATTACTAGCACCCAAAAAGGGGGGGAGGGATAGCTCAGTGGTTTGAGCATTGGCCTGCTAAACCCAGGGTTGTGAGTTCAATCCTTGAGGGGGCTGTTTAGGGATCTGGGGCAAAATCAGTACTTGGTCCTGCTAGTGAAAGCAGGGGGCTGGACTCGATGACCTTTCAAGGTCCCTTCCAGTTCTAGGAGATGAGATATCTCCATTCATTATTATTAAAGCCTTAAATCAGAGTGAATAAATGAAGACTTGGCACCCCACTTCTGAAAGGTTGCCGACCCCTGCTCTAATGCAATATCCTTAGGGAGGGGGTGCCATCAATTTATTGGGCAGCATTTGCAGTATTTTTCCATCCCGTCTCTTATCCATCCTCATGCTTCGTTTGCTATCTTTGACCATGCTGCACCGTGAGCTGAGGTTTCTAGAGTTAATTTAGAATCCAGCAATGGGTTGGAGTAATTCACACTATTCCTCCGAAGAGCATCACCGTACATTTGTCAACATAGAATTTCATCTCCCTTCATGTTGCCCATACACCTAGCTTAGGTGTGTCCCTCTAGGGTTCATCACAGCCTTTAAGGAGACTCAAGATTTCTCTCAGCCCAGCCTTAACCAGAATAGAAGACTGAGGACAGGTCAGTGTCAATAGCTAAGCAAAGGCCACACACGTGCTGCTCTCTGTATAAGTGTCATGGACGCTCTCCAAAGGACCTGGTGCTTCTCCCACTAAGCAGGAAGGACAATGATCTCAAGCCCTGGTTGCAAACCAGGGTTCTTCCACCACCAGCCTAAATACGAGCAGGAGACTTAGCTTCTGTCCATGCTCTGCCACACTGAACACAGACTAGTCAGTTTGAATCTGAGTATTTTCCACTTGGGGAGGGGAAGAGAAACAAACCAAACAAGCCACAAGAACTTTCCAGTCTGGAAGGGAACCATCCCATCCTAAGCAGACTGTCCGCTACAGCGGCGGCTTTCAGTCTTTCCAGACGACTGTACCCCTTTCAGAAGTCTGATTTGTCTTGTGTACCCCCAAGTTTCACCTCACTTCAGAACTACTTGCTTACAAAAATCGGACATAAAAGTACGAAGTGTCACAGCGCACTATTACTGACAAATTGCTTACTTTCTCCTGTTTACAATTATAAATCAATTGGACTATACATATTGTACTTGCATTTCAGTGTATAGTATATAGAGCAGCACAAACAAGTCATTGTCTGTATGAAATTTTAGTTTGTGCTGACTTCGCTAGAGTTTTTTATGTAACCTGTTGTAAAATTAGGCAAATATCTAGATGAGTTGTACCCCTGGCTGAGAACCACTGTGCTAGAGGGAACAGATCTGCTGCTCAAGATATTGCATGTGCTGTGGGGAACTGTGGTGCTCCCACTCAAGACCTCTGGCATCAGCTCTCCATCCATTTTCAACCAGCTCTGAAACCAAGTGACTGACCAGAACAAGCCACAAGAGAAAACTAAGTCTTGATTTAGTCCTAAGTGGCGCACAATATCTGGTCCAAGAGGTAAATATAGCTGAACCACTCGGTAATAGTGAGCACAATATAATTAAGTTTAACATCCCTGTGGTGGGGAAAACACCACAGTAGCCCACCACAGTAACATTTAACTTCAGAAAGGGGAACTACACAAAAATGAGGAAGTTAGTTGAACAGAAATTAAAAGGTACAGCACCAAAAGTGAAATCCCTGCAAGCTGCATGGAAACTTTTTAAAGACACCATAATAGAGGCTCAACTTAAATATATACCCCAAATTTCAAAACATAGTAAGAACCAAAAAAGTGCCACCTGGCTAAACAACAAAGTAAAAGAAGCAGGGAGAGGCAAAAATCCTAGTGAGGAAAATAGGAGCATAAACTCTGGCAACACAAGTGTAAAAATATAACTAGGAAGGCCAAAAAAGAATTTGAAGAACAGATAGCCAAAGACTCAAAAATAGCAAAACAAATTTTAAGTACATCAGAAGCAGGAAGCCTGCTAAAGGTAAACAACCAGTGGAGCCACTGGACGAACAAGATGCTAAAGGAGCACTCAAGGACAATAAGGCCATTGCAGAGAAACTAGATGAATTCTTTGCATTGGTCTTCACGGGCTAAGGATGTGAGGGAGATTCCCAAACCTGAGCCATTCTTTTTAGGTGACAAATCTGAGGAACTGTCCCAGATTGAGGCCTCATTAAGAGGTTTTGGAACAAATTGATAAATTTAACAGTAATAAATCACCAGGACCAGATGGTATCACCCAAGAGTTCTGAAATTCATGGGGGAAGGTCCATCAATGGCTATTGGCCACAATGGGCAGGGATGGTGTCCCTAGCCTCGGTTTGCCAGAAGCTGGGAATGGGCGACAGAGAATAGATCATTTGATGATTAACTGTTCTGTTCATTCCCTCTGAAGTACCTGGTATTGGCCACTGTTGGAAGACAGGATACTGGGCTAGATGGACCTTTAGTCTGACCTAGCATGGCCATTCAGAGAAGGTTCAGAGAAGAGGGCACCTACCAGCTCACTTCCATCAATGGAGGAAGTCAGTGACAAAGCTGGCATGAGAATGCAGGGATCCTGACTGCCAGCTCAGTGTCACTGCACTATGCCAACCGGCTTCTACAACCCAGCACCTCAAGAGACCTATCCTGCTCCCAGGAGCTGGTTCTCTCCCCCTTGAGTGTTTTAACCCCCAGCCCCCACCTGCAGCCTACTGACCCTCCGAGGCTGCCACTCCAGCAGATATGCACTCACCCCTAGCTTGTGGCAGGGGGTGCAGTTTTGCTTTCCTGAGGCTGAGCAGACGGGGGGGTGAGGTCATATCTTTTACTGGACCAACTTCTGTTGGAGAGAGACAAGCATTTGAGCTACACACAGCCCTTCTTCAGGCCTGCAACTGTTCCTTCAGCTGCACCATGGCTCCTGATGCAGAGCCAAGCCAGCAGACACCCCTATTACACTGGCATGCACACTCAGCCGCGGAGTTTGAAAAGCCAGGCTCTCCTCTGCATAGAATTCACGCCACCAGGGGACTGGGCTCAGACCAGCACCCAGCCGCTGACCGAGGGACCCACGTACTCAATCAGGGAAGACTCTGGCCACTCGCTCCTTGGGCCAGCAGCAGTCCGGAGCCAGGCAGGGGAACAGCACCACCTGGTGGCTCTCTAGTGAGCAGCAGGACAGTTCTGCCTCAGGCCCACCGCCTCATGAAAGGGACAGGGAATAGTTAAGCAGATGCATTAGCCAGCCATGAATAGTCTCTACTTGCCAAAATGGAGGCTTCCTGGGTGAGGAAGGGAGGGGAGTATCCTAGATGGTTGGTCCCCCTCCTCCCCCCCATAGCTGATGCCTCCTGGGGGGTAACAGCATCCCCATTCCGACTAGGGACCTCACTGCTCTGTGCTCTCAGGAAGGGCCCCGGGCATCACTGTGGAAAGTTCAGCAGAACCATTTGCACACTGCCCCAGAGCGATCACAGGGAAAGGACCACAGGATGCAACACTCACAGAACTCCACCAAACCCCGCCATGGTGTCCTCAGACACATCAGTCACATAATGCACAACTCGCAGGCACTCAGCTATCGCGGGGCTGGTGATACAAGGACCGACATGGAATAGAAATAGAAATTCTCTTGTATAAACTGATGGGTACCTTCACCTTAGTGTCACAGCCAACACGCCCTCCCCCCAAAAAAGAATCTAGCAGAACTCCGTGCCGAGTTTGAACAGACTGTCACAGGAGACACTAATTGCATCAGACAGGATTTCACCCTGCCACCACCTGCCTACAGGCAGTTTGTTCTGGGTGGGTTTATTGCACTGGTGCTGCCCGCTGTAACGGACATCAGGCGATTTCAGTTCTGCAGTAACCCTCTGCACCAACGATGGATTAGTCAGGGCTCACCACCCACTAGGGAAGGCACCTCATCCAGCAAGACGGAGGCAGTCTGGGTAAGCAGGGGAAACTAGGACAGCCAGAGCAATAGAGCTGGACCTGCACCCCAGCTTGCCACACAGTCAGAGCTCGTCTAGACATGTCCTAGGTGCTCAGGGTTGCACCATGAACACCATGCAGCACTTGAGACGATGAAGGGCAGAAAAGGGGGTGGCTCGGTCACAGGTAAGTTAATTCCCTCCTTGTCTTCTCCCCATCACAATCTGCTTCTCTGCGAAAAATCTTTTGACAAGGATAGCTGTGCTGCTCCACAAATCCCAACCCACTTCCATTGCATCGTTCCAAGCTCGTGATCCTCACCTTCAAGGTGCTGTGCACTTAGTTCTGCCTACAGTCAGTACGTTTCCTCCTGCATCCCAGGCACTCCCACCAGATTTCATAACACCTCCCACTAGCTCCCTTCTTCACTATTCTTTGCTGCAATGCACTTTGCTCCGACACTTGCAGCCGGTTCTTAGCTATCTAATTCCTTGGGGCACAGGTGGCCTGGAAAGCACGATGTACTGAGCATAGACCCATATAAACACACCGTTCCTCCCCAGCACTGCTGCCTCTTAGCCGAGGCCACAGGAAAGGCAGGAGCTGGTTGCAAGGGACAGGTCTTTACATACAAACCTTTGCAATAGCAGTGAAGGGGACAGTGTTCTCAAGGGAGAAGCTGCACAGTCCTAGGGAAGCACCTTCCCCGTCTTTGTTCCCACCACCTCCAAAGATCACTGAAGGGAAAGCCTTTCCCAGTACCTGCTGGTGTACAAGGAATTAGTGAACTTGGGGTCCTAGTCCTGTCCCCCTCTCACAGGCCACTTACCTTCTAGAGACCTAGAAGAAGAGTAAGAGGATTCAAAGGGATAGCGCATGGTCAGTTTGAAGGTTTTATTTAACTGTCATAAAAGGGGAAGCAGATGATTCCAAATCTGTTAATCTGGGTCTAAGATTTACAGACAAAATGCACCAAATCAAATTAACAAAACTCTCTCTCTAAGGGGCAGGGGGAGAGGAAGAGTTGGGGCAGAAGATGTAGCTACAGGAAAACCACACACACTTGGTCCCAGTTTGGTACAACATCAGTGTTATCAAAGCAACCAGAGAAGATGGCTGCAGAGCTTGGAACATGCTTGTCCAGTAGCCGGAGGGCCCTCGAGAGTTCCTGCCCCCGCCTACCGTGCCAGTGTGGGTGTTAGGGATGCCAGGCTGCAGTGCTGTGAGGATGCAAGGGGAAGAGGGACTGCTAAAGAGACATGGAGTCTACTTGTCAAGGCAATAAATACTGACAGGCCAGGCACGAGATTTCAAAGGCAGAACTGATACATAAGGCATTAACTGCTCTTGAATATTTGTCCATTGCAAGCTCTTTGTTCTCACCAGGTTGTGAAAGCAGCTGCAGAACTGGACTGATTTATCACCCAGCCGAAAACCAAACCAAGAGACGGGGCAGGAGCTGCCCTGGCATTTCAGTGCTTTACAGCCAAAAATGGCTCCAATGAAATAATTCGGAGGTGACAGCAGCACTCATGACTCCCATACCCACCGCAGGAAAGATGCTGGGGCAGACACAGGAAGGCACCGGGCTGTTGAGAGATCTACACTAACAGGGCCAACACCTCCATAGCAGAAAGTGGGAGAGTTCTGCCAGTGCAGCTTTCTCTGGACATCCCCAAGGATGGCTCGGTGTGGGCTGGGAGCAGCACAGGATGCCACAAGTCCTCCTCCTCTCAGGGCAGTAGGCTCAGGAGAATGGGCCAGCAGCGAAGTTAGTTGTGACTCATTTCTAATAAACCAATTCAACAAGACTGACTGAGATGAGAGGGCAGCATGCTAACAAACCTATGGGGTGGGAGCTAACAAGGTCAGGGCCCCTTCCTAGAGAATGCATGTTACACACATTAAGGCATCATGGTTACAGGAAACAGCCACAAATGAAGCTGCCAGCCAGTGTTCGAGACACTGGCTGGAGGGGAGGGGCAGGCCACAGACATGATTTTAGCCTACAGAAGGGTTCAGCGGCTGCCTGGCATCACAATTCCTCAGCCACCCAAAATGAGGCGCCACCCCATGAGCAGGAGCACTAGGAAAAGCCCCCTATGTGTGGGGAGCAGCTTGGAGATTCCCTCTCCTTCAGCACCTGCCTGTGGTTTATTCCAATGAAGAAAGGTCAGATGCAGCAACGGGAGAAGACCCTGATCAGGGCCCTGGGAGGGCAGGAAGCAATCCTACTTCTGTGTGTAGTGGAGAGGCCTAGGGGGCAGATGCCCCTGAGGCAGGCGGCTGGAGGTCAGATGCAGACAGCATGGTTTGGTCAGCTCCATTCAGTGATTCTCTGGGGGGGGGAGGGAGGGAAGGGGAGGGTAACTGAGCTGAGAGCTCTTCTTGTGGATTTAAGAAATGGGAGGGGAAGGTGAAATTCCAATGTCAGCACTTTGATACAGGGTGGGATTTCTACTGTAGCCACTGCCTGGCTAACTCTCTCTCTGGGGACTGGCCTGTGGAGGGGCTACTCCTTCCACTCCTTCTTGATGGTCAGGTTCCACTCCCAGGACAGATGGTCAGTCTTATCATCATCTGTGAATTTGGATTTGATGTTGTAGCTGCCCCGGGCCAGCATACCCTTGGGGGCTTCCTCCATGGGGGTCAGGAACTCGTACTCCTCTGCTCGGGGCCCATAGCTCCCAACCATGTAGTCAGTCTTGTCAACTGGAAGGAGACGGGTGGGGTGGAAAAGAATGAGCCTCCACAGAGCTGGTGCTGAGGCTGAAGTTCATGAACAGATTCTAGCCCCTCCCGACTACCGTGCCATCTCCCCACAGAAGGCACATGGCTGGGTTCAGAGCTAGAGAATTCAGCCACTCCATGCAGGCTCTGAGCCTCTTCCACATGGGGATGGACACCCGCCCACCCAGTGCAGCAGGTCAAGCAACAGGAGGGGAAGAAGCCACTATTCGTAAAGCACTAAGTTTTGCTTCATTCGAGGCCGATGGGCTCAAATGCAGCCGGAGCCATTGACATCATCCAGGCCCTTGCACTGCAGCAGAGCCTGAAGGAGGTTTCCCACCGCCAGTGCGGAGCCAAAGGTGCACATGAGCAGCGGTTCTCAACTGAGGGTCCCCAAACCCTTTCAGGGGGGCCGCGGAGCCCCACAGCTGAAACCCGGTGCCCTGAGCCCCAGCGCTGAAGCCAGGAATGGCACGGAGCTGAAGCTGGGAGCCACATTGGGAGCCCCCCAGCCCACACCCTGAGCTACTCCCCTCACTTTGCACAGCCCCTAGCTACCCCCCCTTCTGCACCCTGAGTGGTTTTCAAATTGAGTCCCCCCCTTTGAGTTATATGTTTTGGTTGCGTCCCCAGACACCCCAGACAGGCTGGGTGGCCTCCTGAGTGAGTCAAGGGGTGAAGGTGGTGCTGCCTCCCTGGACCCTGCTGCGTGGAGCTGGCTCAAGCCCCGCCAGCCTTTGCCCTCACCCCCCAAATAGAAGTAAAACTATGCCTTGCCCAAGGGTCCCCCATTGGCCGAGACCCCCACGCTCCGTCCCAGGCCCTGGCGTTTTTATAGCATGTTGAGGGGGGCCTCAGCAAGAAAGGTTGCGACCCCCCTGTTCTAAAGTAAGGAGTCTCCTCCCACCATGCCAGAGCCAGATGGAAAGTGGGGGTGGCACATACATCTCACTGCAAGCGGGCTGGGAGACCCACTCTTGCAAAGCAATGTCTGGAACAATGGAAGCACTTACTTTTCACTCCTTTCCTGAACGTGTGCTGAATGTACTTCAGCCCCGACACGATCTCCTTGTTCACCTGCAGAGATAAACAAGACTTCACAGCAGAGCGGCCACCGCCCTCCCCATATCTGGGGAAGGGCAGGGGCCTGTGTCTCAGTGCATCCCTTGGGATTGGTGACCTCCCTCTTTCAGGATGTCTGGTTGCTGTATGCCTGGAGTACACAGATAAGCTTGGGCCAGTGACTCTCACAAGTTCTTACCCGGAAGGAGATTTTTATCCGATACTCCACACCCTCCTTCAGCACAAACGACTGCTTCTTGTAGCTTTCCAGGTTACCTACAGAGAAGGGAGAAGTTTGCTCAGACTCCCTAGGGACTGTGCTGTGGGATGCATTTGGGGTGGGCCCTGTACCAGAGACTGGAGCTATTGGAATATAAACAAGTGCTAGGTTGCAGGCAGGGCAAGTGTCCCTTCCTTCATGTCAGGGTCCTCCCTGGCCCCAGCTCCTGCATTAACACCTTTGGTTTCCACAGAAGAGTGCAACCACACTGCGGTGGTACAGACTCCCCAACAGGGGACAGCATCCCAGACGCTCTCCTCCCAGGAAGAGAAATGTGATTTACTCATGGGTGTCTCCGTTTAGAGATCTCCCCACCTCACACCCACCCACGCTGGAAGCTACCACCATTTCTAAGTTAGTCCATGCAAGCCCTACAGAATCCACCTATCCACACCAGAGGATATGGCTCAGTTTCAGAACAATTCGCTCTCTTAACAAGACTCAACACCAAGGTCCTCTTCCCAGAATCAGCAGGAAGAAATGTGATCCTCAAACGGAGAACCTGGAGACCTGGCTCAGGACCCCCAGTCCCATTATCAGGAAGCTACTGGTTATGCTGTAATTCCAGCCTCATGCCACCAGAGGAGGCTGGTGCAACATTCCCCATGGATTAGAACCCAGGGAAGGCTTTCATTCAACACAGCTTATTTTGGGGCAGTATTTTTAAGAGAGTTCTGGCAACAATAACTTGTTTGTGAAGCCCCTTCATTTAGCGTGGGGTTCAGTCCTGCACCCCCCAGGCCTGAGCAGAGTTTGGTGGGAGGAATGAGGAGTTATGGCAGGATTAGGGCCGTGGGTTTGCTAACTTTAGGAAAGCAGGTTTCAGAGCGGAGCCGTGTTAGTCTGTATCAGCAAAAACAACGAGGAGTCCTTGTGGCAACTCAGAGACTAACAAATGTATTTGGGCATAAGCTTTCGTGGGCTAGAACCCACTTCATCAGATGCATGAAGTGAAAAATACAGGAGCAGGTATAAATACGTGAAAGGATGGGGGTTGCTTTACCAAGTGTGAGGTCAGTCTAACGAGACAAATCAATTAACAGCAGGATACCAAGGGAGGAAAAATAACTTTTGAAGTGGTAAGCGAGTGGCCCATTACAAACAGTTGACAAGAAGGTGTGAGTAACAGTAGAGAGAAATTAGTATTGTGGAAATTAAGTTTTGGTTTTGTAATGACCCAACCACTCCCAGTCTTTATTCAGGCCTAATCTGATGGTGTCCAGTTTGCAAATTAATTCCAGTTCTGCAGCTTCACGTTGGAGTCTGTTTTTGAAGTTTTTTTGTTGAAGAATTGCCACTTTTAGCCCGTGCTTGCCAAGTGGCTCCTGGGCTCCTCCAGCTGGTAGCATCTAAGTAGCGCCTGCAGGACTGAATGTGCACAACCAACAGGAGTCTGAAAGGCACTGCGCTAGGAGCCTTCACACTGCAGTTCATGTACAGGATGCAGAGAGGCTGCAGTACTGACCACCAGGCTGGAAGCCCCAAACTCATCGGAGGAGCCTGACCCACTGCATGTTTGGAAATACACATTTCAGCAGGTCACTTCCACCTCTGGGATCCAGGTCAGAATGGACAGTGAACCTGGCCTGGCCCCCCACCAGAGCTCCGACTGTCTGCAGTGAGCTAGCCTAGGTTTGTCTCCCTTGGAAGATACACCGCAGTACCCATCTCCTGCTTACCTGTCAGGTCCAGCTCCAGAGGACCAGGGGCGGTGGCACAGACCAGTGTCAGTTTGGTCACCACCACATTAGGAGTACTGGGATCTAAGACGAAGAAGAGGCTGTTAGACAAGTCCTAAAAGTGCTAATGACATCCCCGCCCCAGGCCCCAACCCATCTACATCCTTTTCTCTCCTTTCACTCAGCTCCTGGAAACGTAAAGGAGCAGGTAAGAACTAGAAAGAATGGGCCTGCCTGGAGCAGAGATCCAGGGTTCCCCTTGTTTTATACCCAGGGAGGAAAGAGGTCTCAGAACCTTTCATTCAGAAGCAACATCCCAGAAGATATTGACTCACAAGCTTTAGTCAAAGGACCAGTGGCTGATTTAAGCTAGCCAGGTAAATACTGGCAGACCAGACAGCTAGCAGTGCCCTCATTGGAGGCTTACTCTCAATTGGTCATTTGCATCCTCGAGTTAAAGCTGGGCTTTCAGCAGCATGAGGAGAGATCTAGGAGGAGGGTGGGAGAGCTCTTCGTGTCTGCCTGAAGCAGTCAGAGGTGTAGAGAAGCGGTCTGGCTGTTACAGCTGTCTGCACAGATAGACCCACGCGCTTGGAGAGGACACCAGGACTCACCAGTAGCAACGCTGACAGGTCCCAGCAGCGCCTCCTTGTACTTCCGCAGGCTCTCATCATCCTTGTCCAGCTCCTGGATCTCTTGGATGCTTTTCTGGGCAGGCGGTTTGTAGTTGACCGAGTGTTCATCCTCCTCATTCTCGGCCGCAATCTGGGCCAGCTGCTCTGCGGTCGGCTCCTGCTCTGCCATCTTTACACCCGTGAGTGACACCTAGGAGGGGAGAGTGGGAAATGGGATCAGTGGCCTGAGGCAGCTGCTTCCTGCACAAGAGGCCATGCTGCTGAGAAGTCCTGCAGAGCTCCTCAATAGACACCTCATTCCTTCCTCAGCCAACGTAGGGCTCCCCAGAGAGTTGGCCAGGAACTCCAGCTTTCGGAGGGCTCAGTTCAATGCACGCTTGTTCCCAAACGCCTGTGGGCGGTTTGGCTAGCTGTCTCAGGGGGATGAATTAGGCAGGACATTCCCAGAACATCTAGTTCTCTGCAGCGTGTGGCCTCTTATGAGCGCCTGAGTCAGATTGGCAAGCAGGTGCAGAATCTCTGGTTAACCCATGGAGTCCCAACTGCACCAGGGGGTAGGGAGACTTCAATCTCTGCATTTTGAATGTTAAATTGCCAGGACAACAGATAGCCTTTGGAGAAGTGTGATTAGAAAAACCTTCTGCCCACAAGAACAGCTGAGTGGAGAAACCCAAAGAGTAGATCTGGGCCTTTGTTACATTCTGCTTCTCTACAGCACTCAAGTCTATCTAAGAAAAGATGTCTGCTACATTGTTGGCCCAAGTCCCAGAGGCCTCAGCGATGATCAACAGGCCTGTAGCTCAAAATGCAACTGGATCAGTCTGTTCTAAAAGGGGCACCAGCTGTCCCCAAATTGCGGGAAAAGGCACCTGCCTTGGCATCTCTCACACTCAGTCCTTTCCAAAGGTCGGAGCCAAGGCACGGCCAGTGAAGAGCAACAGCTATTGGATTAATAGCATTTGTACGAACTTGGCTCAATGGTGCAAGTCTCCAGCCACTTTGTGAACAGGCAGTAGGAAGTAGTGTGTGGAGTAGCCATCGTTAAGGGTGAAGCCCCATTCCCATTATAAAAGCCATTCTTCACTCCCACCCCACAATCCCCCTCTCAAGCTTCACAGGCCACATCATCCAAGGCGAGATTTTCCTCAGAAAAATGTCAGAAGAGTTTAAAGTTAATGGTGAAGACTTTGAAAACCCATGACTGTTTGAAGCTTCCCTGTAGTGGGCACCCCAACTGCAAACACTCCAGAAGTATCACCCTTTACAAACAAGCGGTGAAGGGATCCAGACATTTCCCCACCTTTTAGCCTGGTCTACACTTTAAAATTAGATCAGCCTAGCTACATTATTCAGGCTGCGAAAAATGCTGTTCCCTGTGCAATGTGGTTAAGATCAACCTAACCCTCAGTATAGACTCAGCTAGGTCAACCTAGCCACCACCTCTTGGAGAGGCTGGTTAAATACATCAATGGAAAAACCCTTTCTGTTAAGGTAGGAAGTGTCTATATTACAGGAAACTGCAGCACCATAGCGGTACTGTTGTGGTGCAGACATACCCTAAATCAGTGGTTCTCAAACTTTTGTACTGGTGACCCCGTTCCCACAGCAAGCCTCTGAGTGTGACCCCCCCCCTTATAAATTAAAAACACTTTTTAATATATTTAAACACCGTTATAAACGCTGGATGCAAAGCGGGGCTTGGGGTGGAGGCTGACACCTCGTGACCCCCTGAGGGGTCCGACCCCCAGTTTGAGTGCCCTAAATCCTTCATTACTCCCTATCATCCTACATGACTTGCCACTCATTCTTCATTTTGCCTCCTAGAACTTTGCATACATAGCTGCAGAAGTCAAAACGGATAAAACAATTATAAAATCCTGTTCACTATTCAAGGGAGCCATTTCCAACATACTGCATCACATATACTACAAAAATACTCCATGCTCAATAAAGTTAAATACAAACTTATAAGGACTACATAGACTTACATAAACCTACAATATCTCTACACAGATATCCAGTGGTTGGAGGTTGAAGCTAGACAAATGCAGGTGAGAAACAGAACACAATTAGCCACTGGGAAAACTCAGCTAGAGATGAAGAGGATTCTTACTCATTCAATGTCTTAAAATCAATATTTTATTTTATTTTTTGAAAGATATGCTATAGCTCAAACAAGTTCTGGGTTTGATGCAGAAGTTACTGGGTGAGATTCTCTGGCCTGTGTCCGGCTATATCATCATAATGGTCCCTTCAGAACTTAAAAATCTATGCACCTCCTAATCAATACATTTCATAACCAAAGATTAATTATTCCATTTCTACTCCCCCAATGGATCACCCCAAGGAAAAAGCTCCCAGAACTCAGACATGGCACACCCTGCGATTATACATCAGTTAATTTCTTCTACTACATGAGAGTGACAACAGAATCTATTGCATTCTAGAAAAAGACATGTCAAGGTCAAGGGTGAGTCAGGTGGAGAGTGGGGACCCAATCAGACCCATTCATTTCCAGACTCCTTTGGGAGGAGGTTTTGGTAAGGGAAGCGTGTGGGGGTGCTAGATGGACTCCAGTGAAACATTCAACCAGGATGTTAACTGCACTTATTTTATGCAAGTCTTGTTTGGGAATAAGACCGAGGGACCAGTTCTGCTCCATTTTGTGATGTTCTCCGCCACCTCCTGAATATCTCTGCTACATGAGAAACAGCCCTAGCCGGACCATCAAAATAGACAAAGAATGTTCCAGCTGCCAGGGCTCTCGGGTCCACGTACGGCTGCTCACATGGCTGCAAATCAACCAAAGGGCCTAGAAACCCAAGCATGGCACAAGCACTGAATCTCCACCTGGGAACAGAGCTGTGCATTTCTGATGAGCTGCCCAAAGCTCCCAGGAACTAGCTTTTTGGGGTGGCAGTTTCAGTGTGTTCTCAAACAGCACACTGGAGTGCTCACTCAACACTTCCAGACTTGAGGTAGAGATTTTCTGCCTGCTCTGGTTAGCCACAGGATTGGAAACAAGTGGCTCTTGGGCGTGAACAAGAAAACTTTCCATGGCCAGTCTGCACTTAATATTCCACAATTGGCAACATTGACCCAGCCTCTGAGCAGATGCTTCTGCTTCCACAGCACCACTGTAGCGGGCCTCTTCAGACTAGATGATCTACTGGTCCCTTCTGGCCTTAATCTATGAATTCAGTGGGAAGATGTCTGATCTCTGGTATATCACATTTCATCTGTTTCCCCTGTACTGAACCCAATAATAGGTTGGGCTAATGCATCTTTTAAAAAGGCATCCATCTAAGTCTGGATTTGAAGACCAGAGATGAAATCCACCACTTCCATTGGTTAACCTTCCAATAGTTAATCAACCTCATTGTTTAAAAACTGCCTTCTTTCTAATTTTAGTCTGTCTGGCTTCAGTTTCCAGCAATTGGTTCTTGTTCTGCCTTTCTCTGCTAGATTAAAGATTAAAGCTGGTATTTTCTTTCCATCAAGATATTTACACACCACATTTTTCTGGATTAGCTAAACAGATTGGTCTCACTAAGGCATTTTCTCCATCGCTCACATTGTTTGTGGCTCCTTTCTGCACCCTCTCCAGTTTTTCAACATCCTTTTAAAAAACGTTGACCCCAGAACCGTACACACTAGAATTAGTCTCAGAGGTAAAAACCACCTCCTCATTCTGACTCACTACTCCTGGTTTAGCAACCAAGGGTTACATTAGCTCTTTGCCGCAGCATCACACTGGGAGCTTGTCCACTCTGACTCCTAAATCCTTTTCAGAGTCAGTGCTTTCCAAGATATAGTAACCAATTTTATAGGTATGACCTACATTTTTGAATTCTAGATGTCTGACCTTTTTACTTGGTGTATTGATGAATTTTCTTTGAATGGGTGCAGCTTATCAAGTGATCCAGATCAGTGGCTCTCAACCTTTCAGACGACTGTACTCCTTTCAGGAGTCTGATTTGTCTTACATACTCCCAAGTTTCCCCTCGCTTAAAAACTACTTGCTTACAAAAATCAGTCAAAAATACAGAAGTGTCATAGCCCACTACTGAAAAATTGCTTTTTTTGATTTTTACCACAGAATTATAAATCAATTGGAACATAAATATTGTACTTGCACTTCAGTGTGTAGTACATAGAGCAGTATAAACAAGTCATTGTATGAAATTGTAGTTTGTGCTGACTTCGCTAGGGCTTTTTACGTAGCCTGTTGTAAAACTAGGCAACTATCTAGATGATTTTAGTACCCCCTGGAAGACCTGTGTGTACCCCCCGGTTGAGAACCACTGATCTAGATCACTCTGTAGGACTGCCCTTTCCCCAATTACCATTCCACCACAAGTTTTTATCAGCAATGATTTTATACTTACTTCCGGATCCTTTGTAAAAATATTGAAGAGCATCAGACCTAGAACTGATCCCTGCTGAGCTCCACTAGAAATACTCTCACTTAATGATTCCCCACTGACAACTACTTCATGATCTCTCCGTTAGCCAGTTAATTTGACATGTGCTTCACTCATGCTGTCTAGTTCTAACACTTTACAAGAGTCTATTACACCTACAAAGTTACCTTTATCAACCAACCTTTAGTGTCATCAACAACTAAATCAGGTTTGACAAGAGCTATTCACAAGAGACTAGGGAGAGGCAGAGAGTCTCCCAATAGCTGCCATTGAGACGCACTGTGGAACTGCAGGAGAGTCTCCTGTTTCTCCAGGGTGGATGATGCAGCCATTTGCTCCCAAACTCCAAATATTCCCCTCACACCAGAGGAAGGGAAGCCTCCACTTTGAGTTATCATAATTAATCACTAATTAAACCCCAAGTCAGAGCAAAGGGAGCCTGGAGGAGGCCAAGCAATCCAAAGGCAGAACTTGAATCCAGACGTGATCTCCCCTGCAGACACTAGTTAAGGAAACCCACTTAGAGTGCCTCTCCAAGGCCACTACCTGCACTCTGGCCAGTGCTGGACACTGGAAAGTTGTCAGAATTTCAACGCAACACACAGCAGGCCAGCACAGTGCTAATGCAGTTCCTCCCAGTCCTGCACTCCACTCCGGAAGCTGGCTTGGCTCTGCATGGGTGTGTCCGCATGCTTTGGACATTACCGAAGAGCTGCTGCTGGTGGCAATCTTGCATTGGTCAGAGCAGGAAACCAGTTCGACAGGCCTCTGTCTGCACCCCACGCATGGAGCTGTGCCCCATTTGCTCACCCCCACAACAAAGCAGCTGGGGTATCTTGTGTTCTCCCCTCCTCTATCAGCACCTAGTCTCCATCAGCAGGGCTGGCTCCAGCTTTTTTGCTGCCCCAAGCAGCAAAAAAACAACAAACGATTGAGCTGCCGCCAAAGAGGAAGAGACCGAGCGAAGGACTCGCCGAAGACTAAAGCGGAGCGCTTGAGCTGCCGCCGAAGACCCGGACATACTGCCCCTTTCTATTGGCCGCCCCAGGCACCTGCTTCCTTTGCTGGTGCCTGGAGCCGGCCCTGTCCATCAGCCCCATCTTCCCAAGCATCCAGACTTCCCTCAAAACAGACATTTTGAATGAGCATCCTGCCTCAAGGGGGACAGAGGTGCTGTTCTGCTAATCATCACCGGCAATTGCCCTCATTATAGAATTAGACCCATTGACATGGATGGACGGGAACACCAGAGAGCCTGGATGAATACTTTAAGGACCATTGCAGTCCCCCATTAGCCACAAAGGAACCAGCCCTTTCCCTGTCTCTCACACTGACAAACTAGAGAATTTCTAAGGCCATGAAAAGCTGCTGCAGACCACAACTGGGAAAAGCAAACTCCAGCCCGCCAGTCACCTGGGAGGTCAGGGCTGTTACGCCCAGCAGCTCAGGACAGGCCTCATCTCTCCTCAGAAGAAATGGACAAGAGTAATGCTGCTGCATTTCCTTCAGCAAGGCCCCCAGGCAGAGCTAAGAACAGTAACATCATAAATCAGAGGGTCCAGTGGCACCTTTAAGCAAAGGACCCTCTGTTGCTTTTTACAGATTCAGACTAACACGGATACCCCTCTGATACTTGACATCATAAATCAGAAGCCACACAGCTCTTGGGAGGGGAGGCCTGTGTGACCCTTGTGTGGGTGGAGGGTTACAGAAGCACATTGCAAAGTAGGGGGGGGAGGAGGGCACTCCTCCCTACACTGAAAAGCACATGCCTGAGGTCACAGTTCCTCAGTTGCTTCTTCAGGAAAGGCACCAAGCCAGAAAGGAAGGAGGCTTCCAGGCACACAAAGCTTTTTCCAAGGCCCTTGACCTCTTCCTTTGGGCTGCAGAGAGAAGCCATTTACCACAGTCCAGGGTTAGTAGGATAGTGGGGGCCTTAGGGTAACAGGCACTTTGCTGTTCATTTCCAGGTGCCCCCTGCTGCGTGAGATCGTTAGAAAAAAAAAAAAAAAAAATCAAGGAATCAATTGTAATTGAACTTTCCAGAAACACCCTACGGCCTGTGCTCACGAGTCCCGTACCATCAGGAGCACAGGCCTAACATGTTTAGCAGGCACAGAATCTCCTGCAGAAGAGGCAGTGCCCTCCCCCCCATCATCTTAATTCCTTCTTCTAAGAACTTTAGCTCCACTTGGCCAATAAGATGACTAATGTCCTGATGTGATAATTGGTAGTGTGTGACAGATCACAGGTCAAACCTCAGGCATTGTAGGGAAACTCCCTTCTCAGGCACCTCCAGATCCTAGCTGCCTAGGAAATGCTCACTGTTAGAAGGTTCTGTCCTACAGCTGCTGTAATGGACCTAAAACATGAGCATTGCCTAACATGGACTGTCATTTTCTTCCTGGTCTTAGAATACTTTCCATACTCCTGGTTGTTTTCATTGTCCTGAACACTGGATTCCCTCCCACCAGCCTAGCATCTCATCTCTGATCACCTTCCTTTGGACTCCCCCAAGTTGCAGTTTTCAACTGTAAGTTCAAACCAGACAGATATTTAACTACAGACAGATCACCATTTACCATGACGACAGGTTTCTGAGTGGTAGCCGTGTTAGTCTGTATCAGCAAAAAGAATGAGTACTGTGGCAGCTGTCACCCTACAAGAGTCTACAGTACAGAAGAACCTAAAGCCAGTTTTGGCAGGATCTTCCAGGGTCTGTCACCAAACTTGTTCTGTAATACAGCTAAAGAGCCTCCAGGCTCCTGAGAGATTCTGACTATCTAGAACAGGATAATACACCTCTACCTCGATATAATGTGACCCAATATAACACGAATTCGGATATAATGCGGTAAAGCAGTGCTCCGGGGCGGGGGGGGCGCTGCGCACTCTGATGGATCAAAGCAAGTTCAGTATAACACAGTTTCACCTATAACGTGGTAAGATTTTGGCTCCCGAGGATAGCGTTATATCGAGGTAGAGATGTACGTGCCTGTTGCTGGCTAAAACCACTTCTGAGTGGGAAGAGAACTCCCAGACTCTACTGCTTCTAGAAAAGTCAGATTCGAGACTGTCTTGCTCCAAGCAATGATGCAGCTGCATAAGGCTCCAGTTGCACCTCATGCTATCCAGAACCTTGGAGATCACAAAAGATAAACCAATGCTTGTGAGAAATTGGAGCAGGCTGAATCGCTTCCTAGCAGAGGGAACTCTTACTGTCTTTATCCCTGTATCCAAGAGCCCTGCTGTTTCAAAACTTACAAACTGTTAGCTCCTCCTGGGTTAAGCAGACAGGACATGAGCACTAGAAAGAGACCCAGGCTCCTAAGAAACTGCAACCTGGCTACAGTTACAGCCTGATTAATGATGTGGCAACCAAGGAGCTAGCAGTATTGCAAGGGAGGACATCAGCCCCTGCTACCCAAGAAATCTGCTGGTGAGAAAATGTGCCCCAATTTCTGCCTTTTACATGAACAATCCCCAGAACAGAAACCTCTACAGAGCAACTAATGCTATACGCTCTACATTAGAAGTTCTGTGGCCCCATCCCTGGTCAAAGCCCTTCGACACTACTAGAATACAAAAAAGTAATAACTGAGTTTGACAGAAGGTCCCTTCAAGCAAGCTACAATTTTGGCTGGCCTGGGGATAAGTGTGTTATGCTCAGTGAGGGAGACTGGGGGTCAGAGGGGAGTTTGGGCTCATCACCATGCTATCCCATGGTGGCAGCAGCATGGATGGGTGTGTCACCTGGCAAAGAGTAAATTAAGACTCACTAATCACACCAGTAGGCAGGTTGACAGGACATTTCACATAAATTGCTCCCATACCCACAGGAATTCAGAAGAAAGAGAAAGTTCGAGCCTGATCATCCCACAGGGAAAGCCCCTCTTATGCCCTGGCACAAAGTTACTGCAGAATTCCAACGGTCAGGATTCCCGGTTTATCTGGGGGCTTTAGGTCCACACACTGCCCAGTCATCAGGAATAACGAAAGGACTCCACAAATGCCCTGCATCCCCTCAGGCACGCTGCAGTTTGGATCCAAGTGTCCATGAAGCTTCTGACTGCCAGAACTTGGACTGCACTACAGGGTTTGGATCACTCAATAAATTGCCTTACAGGTCGGTCTCATCTTACGCTGGGGTTACGTTCCGCAGTCAGCACGTAAAGTGAAAATCGTGTATAGTCAAAATTACATTGAGTGTAACAAAACAAAACCAACCAGCCAGCCAAACAAAACCAGGGTGCAGAGCAGCCAGAGCGGCGAACCAAAAACAAACAAACAAACAAAAAAAACAGGGTGCAAACTTTCGGTGCCACTTACTTGGCAGCTTGTGGCTGCCTCCCCCAGCCACGCTGGCGAGCCTCTGGGCGGGCGGGTGGCTGCACTCTGGCTAGCGGGACTCCCTGCGCTGCAGACGTACCCCAAAGCAGCGGAGTGCGCACCCTGGCTAGCCGGGGGGAGAGAGAGAAGGGGGTCAGCCAGGGCTTCCTTCAGGCAAGGCGCTTGCCACTCAGCCCCTCCCACCGCGCTGCCTGCCGGGAGGGCTCCATGCTGCTCCTGGCTGCAGCGGAACTGAAAGTTGTTGGTTGGCAGGGAGGGAAGGACGCAGGCTGCTGGGCTTGGTGCAGACCTGGCACTGGCTGGGGCAGACAGAGCGCGCAGCCCGCTCCCAGCAGGGCGCAGCTGCTCCCCTCCTCCGCGCCGCCACCCCCTACAGTGGCGCACTGAAAGTCATTGGTGAAACAAAAACAAAAAAAACAGGCAGGTACAGTATTTAAATTGTTATTTTTCTCTTTTTTTTGTTTCTGCTTATTTTGATAGCCCTATTGTTCCATAGGTGGTACAACTAGTACAGGGCTACAATAACTGGGGTGCACTGCAAGAGCTTTGAGAAACATCGGAGTGAAACAGCAGAGCATTCTGGACTATAACTGNCTGCCACCCCCTACAGTGGGGCACTGAAAGTCGTTGGCGAAACAAAAACAAAAACAAAACAGGCAGGTACAGTATTTAAATTGTTATTTTTCTCTCTTTTTTTTGATTCTGCTTATTTTGATGGCCCTATTGTTTCATAGGTGGTACAACTAGTACAGGGCTACAATAACTGAGGTGCACTGCAAGAGCTTTGAGAAACATAGGAGTGAAACAGCAGAACATTCTGGACTATAATTGAAGCTTAGGCCAGAATATAGGTGCTTCAGGTTGCTAGGTTATGTGGGAGCCACAAGGCTGTATTAGTAGGGTGTACTACAGGTGAAGCTTGAGAAACATCAGCAGAACTGTGTAAGGAATGCTTACACAGCACTTCCTATACTATGCTGAGCTGTTGCCAGCGCTACTGCAATTTCATATATTTAGTTTAAAAAAAGGGAAGCTGCCATTTTCAGAGCTGTTAGGAAAGAGGCTGGAAAACCACGGAAGTGATCATCCTCTCCCTCCCCCGAAACCTTCTGACGGGGCTTTCACACACTGGAAGCAGGTACATCAGGTACCTTAACAACCAAACTGCATACATACTCTTCATGCATATCAGCTTTGAAATGCACTGTGTCTGGCATTACAGAAGAAATAGTAGGACTTTAACCATTCTAACAAGGCAGGAAAGTAACATAGGGAAACCACTTCCGGATTCCCCATCACCAAAACAATCCAAAAGCAAGCAGTGAAAATACCCCATTTGAGGGAGGCTAGGAGAGCACTTAGCTCGATGGGAAGTACAAGGATATGAACATTCACTGCACTTAGCAAATGGAGCTCAGAAAAGCAGGTTGCCACTCAGATTCAATTCTGAACCTAAGAGCAGCAGCACACAGCAGTAATGAGCCATATAAAGCTGTTTCCCATGCACAAACGCTCTGAGTCTAACACTCCAGAGGTCCAGAGACCTCCTCCCATAGAAATCTAGCAACAAGTTTTAATTTGCTCCTCCCACACATTGCACCAGTTTTTAAAAAACTCCACCATCAGGATTGTAAAGGGGGGAAATTCATACTCCTGGGTACAGCCTCTCTCCAGTCCAGGTACTAAAGATAAGTTACAAAGGGAAACACCAAGTTAATGTCCTTTATGGTACATAAAAAGCTGAAAAAAGTTCTGCAGTTCTTATATTAAGAATTCTGTTTGATAGCCTGTCTCTGAACACTCTGGATGACTGCAGAACTACATGTGCCCTAAAAACAAACCTGATTAACTGAGAAGGGAAAGGGTTAAAGGGTATTTAATTCACAGCTAAGAAACAGCTGGAAAACAAAATTAATCAGCAACCCGACTCCTTCAAGGAAGGCTTTTGGATGCCCCCACTTCATGTCTCAGCAAAACAGCCAAGGCGACTTTATATTCCTGATATTTCAAGGCAGGCAACAAGCTTTTTTGCGACAGCCAAAGTCCAGGCGCCCCTCCCTTGCCGCTCCTGTGAACGAGCTCTGCTAGGACTCCAACTAGGGCAGCTACCAGAAACAAGGAAGCACCCGCTGTTCCCACACAGCAGCCCACAAGTGCCATTACCGGGGCCGTTCACTGCCCCGCGCTCCGAGCTGTCACCGGGATCCCCAACTAGCCGCTCCAGGGCCTGACACGCTGCCCGGGCCGCCCCCGGGCCCCCACCCGCGGGCCGCAGGCCGAGCCCGTGCCGCCGCAGGCTCGTGACCAGGGCGCTAGGCGCGGCACCCGCCGTGCGCCCAGCCGGGAACGCGGAAGTGGCGGGGACCCAGGGGACTCCCGGCCCGTGCGTGACCAGGGCCCCCCCGACCCGGAGACCGAGAAGCGCCGCAGCTCGGGCCCCGCCCGCGCACCCCAGCCCCACCCTCACCCTACCCGGCCCGTTCGCCTCCTCGCGCTGCTGTGACAACGCCACCCGGATCCGCCCAGCCGTCTCCGCGCGCCCCCGCACTTCCGGGACACCGCCGTCACTTCCCGTTTTAAGAGGACAGAGCCCAGTGCCTCTCTTCCGAGCAGGCCTCGCCGCGCTGATTGGCCAGCGGAGAGCGTGAGGGGCGCGCGACCGACGGTACCAATGATAGAGTTCGGAGCGTGGCTAGAGCGTCTCCTGAGGCGCCGTTCCCCTTCCGCCTCTTAATTGTTAGCGGAAGCCCTCGGGCGGGTGGGGGCCGGAAGCACAGAACCCCCGGCGGGAAGCGAGCGGCTGGGTGACGCAGGCCGCTGGGCGGGAGTTTAGCTGGGGCCGGTCCCTGCTGCTCACCGCGCCCAGGGGCAGCCCCGGCCCTCGCCACAAGGGCGGAGTTAAGGCCAAGCGGCGTGGTGTGCCCTTAACTCTGCCCTCCCTGGTGTGCTGCGGACCCTGCTTCGCTTGCTCCGTTCTCTGTCCTCGTTCGGGCTCGTTTGCAGCTGCCGCCTTTCGCCTTCTAAAATTCCCCTTTCATGTCTTTGTGTTGACTTTCCCGTGCTGGTTTAGAAAGGGTCAGCGAGGGGGCATGGCTGAGAGGCAGCTCACCCTGCTCCCAACCTCCCCATTGCCCCGGGAGAGTTGAAGGGAAGTGGGTAGCTAAGGGCCTGTGAGGAGCACATCTACCTTCCATCTTGGGGGAGGGAGTAGTCCCTGCTCACAGGGGGGATCAGTGCGGGGTGAATTGCCGTAGTCCCCTTGAGAGGGTGAAAGGGGATCCCAAAGCCCCTCTTCTTAGGGGAAGCAGGGGTCAGTATTCCCCTGTGCTCTTCAGGCATAGGGAAGCTCCAGAATACCTTTGTCCCCTGCTGGAAACCTCAGGAGGTTCAGCTTGGTGGGATGTTCGCCCTTTGCCAGCATTATATGCCTGTGAGGATGCACTGAGCCTACCCCTTTTCAGTTCCTTTTGTCTGAGGGAGTGTCTGTCCCATGCAGTGAGCTGGCCAGTTCCTACTTCCCCATCCTTGTTTCATGCATCTGACCAAGTGGCCATTCACCCACGAAAGCTTATGCTCCAATACACCTGTTAGTCTATAAAGTGCCAAAGGAGACTCTGTTGCTTTTTACAGATCCAGACTAAGATGGCTACCCCTCTGATCCCTGTCTCAGGGTGTCTTAAACACAGGCTCAGGCAACCTCTTACCCAGGTTTTAGCCCTACTGTCCTTACACAACCCTTATAGCTGGTCTTATATGTGTTTTGAACCTGGGCTTACCTGGCTGGGGATATAGGTACCCAGCTCCATGAAGATCTTCCTCATGTAGAAGTTAATCTAGAGTCACTGTTGCTCATCCCAGGTCTCCATGATGATGATATCCTACCTCTCTGTGCTAGTGGCCTGCAGCACGTTGGGGAATCTACAATGATTTAGCAAGCATCAGCTGTCTCCACTCTGTCATCCAATATGCATGACCCCTCCACCATGCACCACTACTTTCCACAGCCCAGCAACCCCTGATAAAATGTCCTCCTTTGTGTCCCATAGCCTCTACCTGCATCCTGGTGCACTAACAGCACAGCCACAAGCAGGACTAGCTCATCTATCTGTGCTGCATACATCCCTTAGCACCAGCTGAAACAGACAACGGAAGAGCATGCAGAGCTGGAAGTGCCTCCATTAAGTATGCTGGTAGGCTCTGCACAGAGGCCCAAGAGACAGGCCCAAGTTATCCCACAATATATTGCAAAACAATTCCTAGAGTGGGTCATCAGACACTAAGTACCCTGGAATACATTTGCAGAAATCCTAGTGCCAAATCCAAACTGAAGCACCAGTATGGATGCAGCTGCACAGGTCTGAGTCATGCAATTTTGCAGCGTGGATGCTTAGAGGCAGGCTTGGTAAACCTGGGTACCTATGCCTGAGTACAATCTAGTGATATCATACCTTCAGTACTATCTATAACATAGATGAGCTGACTTTTTAAAAAGATGTAATTTGGGGTGGGGATCTCGATCTCACACCTAGGGCACACTCAACTTTTCCATGTTGAAAACTGTCTACTTAACTCTCATTGCTTATTTTAGCTGTGGAGTACATGAACAATAGTGATACCACTTCCCATACCTGACTTCCCCCCCCAATAATGCAGAAGTTCTCATCTCTAACCTTGCAAGTCTAGAAAAGTCCTCATAGTTTGTCACTTAATGATCACATGTTGGGCCTATAGGCATGAACACTTAAGTCCAAACAAAGTGCTCATGATTTGCTTTCTCCTGATTTCTAGGTTTAGCATTCTTCTCCAATATGAACTCTACTGGGAAGGTAGAAGAGGTGTCCTGTACCTTATCAGCCAGGTTTGTTTTTAGACATATACAAGCTGAGGTTTCCTTCGCTGCTATCTCCCAAAAAGAACTTGAAGGTAGCTCTTTCCCAGGCCCAGCTGCCAGTAGATTAGTAATGAGTACAAACTGAAGATTATGACCTCTAGATTCTTTTTGCTAGAAGTTTTTTAATCAGACACCAAAGCCATTTATAGAAATAATTCAATAGGGAATTGATAGTTGAAAGACTAAATCTTTACTTGGCATTTTGGAGTCACTGAATTTGCACAGCAACTGTTTACAGTAAAAATACTGAAGAGGTGGGACCAGCACTGAACTTTGGAACCAAGTGTTAAATACAAAACAACTTCAACAAGAATTTCACCTCCTCCCAGAGACCAGCAAGGAGGTTTGTGCACCTTTTATTAACTCGTTACACTGGAGTGAGTCTTCATTTCATTTCAGGCAGATGTTTAAATAGAGCAGTATTTGATTGTGCAGCTACCCACAGGCTCTACTCAGCACAGGGAAGTTGGTGTGCACAGTTAACAGGCCACCACTGACACTGTGGGGACAGGGAAGATCTGAGGCAGAACAGCAACCCCCCCTTCCTCAGAGGAGAGTGACTTGACACCAACATTTAGAAATGGACCTGCATACCAATTTCCCTGATCCCTACCCACCATATTCACATTCCTGCAGCCCCAGGCCAGGCTCCATCCCTGGACTCCAGCTGCAACACGAAGCAGACGTTTACAGCTCTAGACACATTTCTATTTTATTACGGCAAAGGTGAAAAAACCACCTCAGCCCAACAGGCAACCAGTAAAATTTATCCCAAAAATAACTCGGTACAAAACAGATCTGTTTCAGAATTAAAAAAAAACCTTTACATGAGTTTAAAACCTATTCCAAACATAAAAGTAAAACAAATTCCATCCTTGATATTAGTGGCCACAGTCATACACCCCTCCCTCCGGAGAGCATGGAATGAGATGTCTGGAGTCCTTTCCATGCAGGGGATGTGCTCACTGCTTTAACTGGTGTCCATCTAGAAGAAGAGAGAAGCTCTGTTATTCACAGTGCTGCAAGACAGAATAGGAAGAAAAAGCTTTCCATGGGTCTCACAGAAACTTTACTGTTAAAATATAGGTCTATCAGATGGAATTAAGCCTTTCTGTATTAGAAAAAGTGCACCATTTTAACTAGATCAATTTAATATTCTCTTGTGAAGCCAGTGGAACATAGCAAACTGGTTTAAATGCATGAGATTTGTACCAATTTAACTTGGTACATTTTAAAATTAATTACATTAAATCCATGTCCATTTCTATTACAGACAAGACCTTTGTTTCCCTCTCTCCTGTATATTTTCTAGTGGTTTATCCAGTCTAATTCTAAAAGACCCCCCTTTAAATGCACTACTTCACCCAGGGAGCGGATTCTACAGTTTAATATGTCTCACGGTCAATGGTTTTTTTCTGTTATTCTGCATAAGGCGCTCCTTCTCCCCAGTCACCTCTAATTTCATCCTATTCCTTCTAGTTTAATTGGCAAGCTGTGGGGTAGACTCTCAAATGTAGGATCTTCCTAAATTATGAAAAATGAATAGTCAATATGGTAGGTCCTGTGCTGTACGTATGTTAATATTACCAGTTTTCAATGTGCTGCAGTTTTTTGTGGTGACCTTACATAACAGCCTACAGACATTGAAGGAGAATCTTGTTTCGGCAGCTGGGTAAGGTGCAGGTGGAACTCTTAACACCCCAAGGATGCCTGGGAGGAACTGAGATCAGCATATGATAGGTACATGTTTTTGCTGCAGTGATCAGCAGTACAAAGTTGACATTTAAACGGTGGTTAGGGTTCAGAGATAGTTTGATGAGATGACTAGGACAGCTCATGCCTTTCAATGTTATTTTTTCAGACCATCTGCAGACTCAAGTAGACATCACTGCATCAATGAGCATCCAGTTCACAATTTAGTATCTTCTTTGCAACCAGGATAAGAAATAATTATTTCTGTAAAATAACTCAGATTCTAAAGCACAATGCTGAAACAAATTCATTCCATTCCGGATATTCTATGGAACACACTGGATCCCACCTATCACCTCCCCACTTTGGCCAGGTCTGTTCTGTACTGGCTAAACACTCCTACTGGGTTGCAGCCTATATTGGCAAAATGGCACTGTTGACAATGTAGCTGATTCCTGCCCCTGAGCAAAATAAGCTATGTTGGCAAAAGTGCTGCTGGTATAACTCAGTCAGCGATCACACTTCATCACACCTGACTGACAACTTTGAAGCAGTAGTTCTCAACATGTGGGCTGCTTGTGGCCCAATCAGCACACAGTTGTGGCTCATGTGACATCCTCAGGGCTATACCGATAGTATATATATTGTGTGAATGCGGCCCACAATGGTATATAGGTTGAGAACCACTGCTTTGGAGCATAAACCTGGCCTTTAATTTGACAGTTTTGCATAGGCAAGCCCAAAATAGTATTGGTCATGTTGCCAGACTCCTGCCCATTCACCCTTCAGTCTCTTACAGTCATGGTTCTAATCATTTTCCCTCATTGTCTTATTTCAGTATCATTGGGAAAGTTTCAGCAACACTGGGTCCCAACCTGGATCAATCACCAGAAATGCCCCCTCATAACTGCCTACTCTGTTTGTGATCCTTTGTTTTTGATTTGAGCCAGTTTCCAAGCCAAGTTTTCCAACTGAGATTTATGAGGCTTTTCAATTCTTTATTAAAATCCCATGAGACCATGCCTACTGCATTTCCCTCTATTTTTGTAGTTCTATCAGAGAAAGCAGTCAGGTTTGCCTATCAAGATTTTCCCTTTATAAGCCCACAAGATTCCTTATTGCTGCTTCATCTTCTAGATATTGAGTGATTTTCTAATTACACTTCTTCCATTATTTTACCAGTGGTGAGTGAGTCTTACGGGACAGTAGCAGAGAGGAACACTTTCCGATTCTGCTAAACAGCCAAATCTGCTCCCTTCAATCTTCAGGCACACTCCAGTTATCCATGACTGGATTTTTAAATGGTCAATGGTACTGTAACTTTGTCACCCAACTACCTTAGGCCAGGAGGTATTTCATATGGCTCAGCCAATGGGTATTTCTCCCCCCAAACACACTTCACCACCTGCTCTTTAGCAAATTTAAGCTATGCAGCCTTTGGATTTATTAATTATATCAGCTGGTTTATACATGGGTCCTGCTTCCTCCCTTGACAACAGCCCCATCCTGCTCCCACTTTCCCTAACAACCTCAACAGACTAGTCTGGTTGGTTTGCCTCTGTTTCTATTACAGATTCTTTATTACTGGTGCACAGGGCAATGGGCACTGGAGGTACCACCTATAAATACAACCATTCCCCATCACCCCTCATCACAAGAGCAACACCAACTCAGGCTTGTTAATTTCCCCACCCTTCACTCACCCATAAGATGCTGAATACATATTTTCAAATAAGTTAGATGTGCAGTTTTGTGTTCGTTCCCATGTTCCCAGGATGTGCTACGTGCAGTGTGCAATTACATGTGAGAGGCTGGCCCAAGTGGACACCTAGCCTGTTTGAAAAACTGTGGTCCTGGATATTGCAGAATGTTCCCACCCCAGAGATGGCTGTTTCTCAGTCATGAGTAAGAGCAGTTGGTGGAACATTTGGGGGAATGAAGTTAACTACAGGAACTGCTTAGCCTCAAGAAGGATTTTTTGGTTCCGTGTTATGATAAATACTCCATCCTTTTCTGTGCAGCCATTGAGAGCTAACCCTTCCATTTCCAGATAAGGACTGATTGAGCATCCACACTTACCCTGGCATTATAAGCATCCAACTGTGCATCTAGTTCTTCTGCAGAGAGCTGCTGTTTGGAACTTCTTCCAGCCCCTCTGCCTCTCCCTCGGTTCCCACCACGGTTACCTCGCCTGTTGCCACCTCCACCACCAAATCCTCCTGAACCACCACGGTTTCTGGTCATGCCTCCTCTGATTACACTGTGAAGCATAGGAAGAGCTGTATTACAGGCACAGTACACTCTAGTCAACCCCAACAGCCACAAAGAAATGCAAATTCAGTGGCCAAGCTAATCAGGTGCAACAGGCCAGTTGCACAGGCCCATATCAAACAAAAGCGTCTCACCTCTGTGCTGGTCTCCGCTGTGTGTCTATCTGTGATGTAACCAGCTGAATGTTCATAGGGCGTCCTAAAAGAGAGAAAGTAATAATTAATCTGTATACACATGACACTTGTATCTAGAGTCCTCCACCCAGCAAGCGAAATGTCCTGTGAAAACAGCCAAACAGACTCACCATCCAGGGGGACTCCATTGTACTGCTTCATAGCTTTCAGAGCATCTGCCTTTCTTTCAAAATGCACATCTGCTGTCCCTAAACTGCGTCCAGACCGATCATAATGCACCGCTGCCTTCTTCAAAGTCCCAAACTCTGCAAAGAGCTCCTGTGCAACAGAGAGAGGGGAGCTGTTACCACTAACCAAACTGCTGCCAAAACATCTATCTCACAGCAGCACCAGGCAGGAAAGAACAAGGGCTGGCAGCTTCTCCAACTCTGAGGTTTATAGCTGTCAAAATTGTAAACATTGGTAGCCCAGAAAAAAAAACATCTATGAAAGGAGGAAACTCAAAGTCATACAAGAAGTTGCTCCAGAAGAAAACTTAATGGCCCTGGACTAAAGGTAAATTCTTTGAGGGGGCCAACATACGTGTGGACAAGGGTGATCCAGTGGAAACAGTGTACTTAGACTTTCAGAAAGTCTTTGTCAAAGTCCTTTAGCAAAGGCTCTTAAGGAAAGTAAGCAGTTGTGGGATAAGAGGGAAAGTCCTCTCATGGATCAGTAACTGGTTAAAAAATAGAAACAAAAGGTAGAAATAAATGGTCAGTTTTCAGAATGGAGAGTGAGAAATAGCAGTGTCACTGTACTGGGACCAGTGCTGTTCAACGTATTCAGAAATTATCTGGAAAAAGGGGTAAACAGTGAGGTGGCAAAATTTGAAGACAATACAAAATTACTCAAGATAGTTAAGTCCAAAGCTGACTGCGAAGAGTTACAAAGGGATCTCACAAAACTGGGTGACTGCACAACAAAATGGCAGATGAAATTCAATGTTGATAAATGCAAAGTAATGCACATTGGAAAACAATCCCAACTACAC
Organism: Trachemys scripta elegans; assembly: GCF_013100865.1. NCBI lineage: Eukaryota > Metazoa > Chordata > Testudines > Emydidae > Trachemys > Trachemys scripta. Next base: position 34,674,789 of record NC_048311.1, read on the forward strand.
ATTCAAAATGATGGGGTCTAAATTAGCTGTTACCACTTAAGAAAGATCTTGGTGTCATTGTGGATAATTCTCTGAAAACATCCACTGAATGTGCAGTGTCAGTCAAAAAAAGCTATGAGAATGTTAGGAAGCTTTAGGAAAGGGATAGATAATAAGACAGAAAATATCATAATGCCTCTATATAAAGTCATGGTACACCCACTCCTTGAATACTGCAAGCAGCTCTGGTCACCCCATCTCAAAATAGATCTATTGGAATTTGAAAAGGTACAGAGAAGGGCAACAAAAACGTTTAGGAGTATGGATCAGCTTCCATATGAGGAGAGATTAATAAGACTGGGACTTTTCAGCTTGGAAAAGAGAAGGAGGAAGGAATCGATTGAGTTCTATACAATCATGACTGGTGAGGAGAAAGCGAATAAGGAAGTGTTATTTACTCCTTCACATAACATAAGAGCCAGGAGCCACCCACTGAAATTAATGGACAACAGGTTTAAAACAAACAAAGTTCTTATTCATGCAAAGCGCAGTCAACCTGTGGAACTCATTGTTGGGGATGCTGCGAAGGCCAAAACTATAACAAGCTTCAAAACAAAAAAGAACTGGTGAGTTCATGGAGCAGAGGTCCATCAATGGCTATTAGCCAAGATGCTCAGGGATGCTAGCCCATACTCCGGGTGTCCCTAGCCTCTGACTGCCAGAAGCTTGGAGCAAGTGACAGGGGTTGGATCACTTGAAAATTGCTTGCTCCTTTGCTTGTTCCAGTGCTTAACTTCCCTTACAGTTATGAAATTTTTCCCAATGTCTAACCTAAATCTCCTTTGCTGCATTTTAAGCCCATTATTTCTTGTCCTGTCCTCTGGGGATAAGCAGAACAATTCATCCTCCTCCTCTTTATAACAACCTTTTAACATACTTGAACACGGTTATCATGCCCTGCTCCTGTGTCTTCTCTTATCCAAATTAAACAAATCCAGTTTTTTAAATCTTTCCTCCTAAGTCATGTTTTCTAGACCTTTAATCATTTTTGTTGTTCTTCTCTGGGCTTTCTCCAAAGTGTGGTGCCCAGAAGTGGACACAGTACTCCAGTTGAGGCCTTATCAGTGCTGAGTGGAAGAACTAGCTCATGTCTTGCTTACAACACTCCTACCACATACTCAAGTGATGTTTGCTTTTTTTTTTGCAACAGTATTACACTGTTGATGCATATTTAGTTTGTGATCCATTATAACTCCCAGACCTTTTTCTGTAGTACTCCCTCCTAGGCAGCCATTTCCCATTTTGTATGTGTGCAACTGATTATTCATTTCTAAGTGGAGTACTTTGCATTTGTCCTTGTTGAATTTCATCCTATTTATTTCAGAGCATTTCTCCAGTTGGTCAAGATCATTTTGTATTCTAATCCTGTTCTCCAAAGCAATTGCAACCTTTCCCAGCCTGGTATCATCCACAAATGTTATAAGTATCAAAGGGAGAGCCGTGTTAGTCTGAATCTGTAAAAGCAGCAAAGAGTCCTGTGGCACCTTATAGACTATGCATGTCATGCATCCGAAGAAGCGGGTATTCACCCACGAAAGCTCATGCTCCAATACGTCTTTTCAAACTTTGTAAGAGTATTCTCTATGCCATTATCCAAATAATTTATGAAGATATTGAATAGAACCAGACCCAGGATGGTCCCTGCAGGACTCCACTCAATGCTTTTCCAGCTTGACTGTGAACCACTGCTAACTACTCTCTGAGTATGGTTTACCAACCATTTGTGCACCCACCTTATAGTAGGTTCATCTAGGCCTTATTTCCCTTGTTTGCTTTTGACAAGGTCATGTGAGACGGTATCAAAAGTCTTATTAAAGTTGAGATATATCACACCTACTGCTTCAGCCCTATCCACAAGGCTTGTTACTCTGTCAAAGGAAATTAAGTTGGTTTGACATGATTTGTTGACAAACCTATGTTGCCTGTTACTCCGTTGTTGCTCCATTGTCTTTCTGGGTTCCCAAATTAAGCTGACTGGTCCATAATTCTCTGGACTGTCCTTATACCCCTTTTTATAGCTAGGTACTATAATTTGCCTTTTTCCAGTCCTCTGGGATGTCTCCCATCCTCCCCGAGTTCTCAAAGATAATCGCTAATGGCTCCGAGATCGCTTCAGCCAGTTCCTCAAGTATTGGAGGATATATTTCATCAGGGCCTGCCAACCTGAAGGCAGGTAACTTGTTTATCATGTTATCTAACGCTCCTAAGATGTGGGTTAGCATATCTGATGTCATTTTAATAAACAACTAGGGCCCAGATCCTCAAAGCTATTTCTGCTCCTAAATTCCACTGAAGTCAATGAAATTTAGTGGCCTAACTATGTTCGAGAATCTGGGCGTAGATAACTAGGGGGAAGCTAGCCTTCAAACCCGTGAGCCTGCATTTTAGTTGTATTAGGCTAACAAAATACTTAGGATGTATTTTTCAATGGTCAGTGAAGACTAGCCTTAAGAGTCTTTCCATATGCCTCGAGTAAGTTGGGTAGAGCAAATGACAAACACAAGGGCTCGCATATTTCAGCTGTGAGATCTTGGCTCCTTTACAATATCATGGGAATTACACAGAGTAGAGCAGTGCATAACTCATATGCTTTTTGCTATATTCCTTCTCCCCAAAAGCATGTTCCCACCGCAATTGATTAGGGACCCCCACAAGCCAGCACGTTTTGTCTAGCTGCATAGGAGTTCAGAACTGGGAGAAAAGCAGGAGTGGGGAGACAGAAAGCTCTCTCTCTCTCTCTCTATCGCAGTTAGGAGATAATTAAAAAAAAATGCAACCTTGTAAAGCATTCTACTAATGCATTTACTGGGATCTGCATGTCTCAGATTTTGGGCAAGTTACATTAAATTTTCAGACCCAAACATCATAGCCTTCCCACACAGACACCTTTGCTCAGTCATTTATTATATATTAAACGAACTACAGAGGAACAAAATACTTTTTTTTTGCATTCCAGTCACATCAGACAGTACTAAAACTGTCAGTCAGAAGTGGTGACTGCAACAATAAAAAGAGTCCAAAGTTAACTGCCTTAGAGATCCCTTGCATCTGAAGAAGTGAGGTTCTTACCCATGAAAGCTTATGCTCCCAGTACTTCTGTTAGTCTCAAAGGTGCCACAGGACCCTCTGTTGCTTTTTAGAGATCCCTGTGTCATTCCATGAGGAAGGGTCCACAGACCTCGGAAAATGTAACATTAATCCAAAATGCCCAAGCCAATTACCTCAAAGTGTCTCCTTTGTGGCTTTTCCAACACTTGGAGGGGGTGGGGGGCTCTCTTACCTGGATATCTGCATCCGACACACCAAAGTCTAGATTAGAAACCAGGAGCTTCCCCCCGGTTTCCACGCCTGCCCCAGCCCCAAAGCCGCTGTCAAACAGGTCATGCTGCCACTTTTCGGGGAGTTGCTTTGGCTGAAACAGAACAAATATTCTCACTGAGCATCTGTGTCCAAGCCCCCTGCCCGGGATCCCGCCACCCCACAGGGGTCTGACTAGTCCTCCCGAGACCCTGAGCCCGCTCGCCCCACCTCACTGCTCAGCCACGAGACGCTGCCCGCTGCGGGGAGAGACAAAGGGCCTCCGGCCGGGCCCGCCTCCTTGCTGGCGCAGCCGGCTCGAGAGCCGGTTGCCCCGCTCGGTCCCCAGGATCAAGCCCCAGCCCCCTCGCGCCTGCTGCTCCCACAAGTCAGTCTGCGGCCCCCCCCCGGCTACGGGGCCTCGGCCGCCCCCGCCCGCCCGCCTCGCTCCGTACCCGGCTGTAGGGCGCGGGCCGGTTCCTGCCGCCGCCTCGGGCCATGATCGGCCTGTTCCGCAGGGGGCCGCCGCCTCCTGCTCGCCCGACGCCAACACTGCCCCGGCCGGGCCCCCCTCCGCGGGCGGCGCCTCCTCGGCCCCGGCCTCCGCGGCCGCCCCCGGCGCGACCGGCCCCCCGCTGGCTGCGGTTCAGCTTGATGATATCGTCCAGGGACATGTCCATCTTGTCGGCCATGATGGCGGCTCCGCTCCGGGGCCTGCACTTCCGGCCGCGCTGCGCCGACGCCGGAAGCGGAAGGGGCGGGCCAGGGCTTCAAATGAGAGCGCAGGTGCTGTACGCCCTGCTCTATAGGGCCGAGGCGGGGGGGGAGGGGTGCACGTCTTGCCGGGGGCGGGACTTCCGGTACGCGGCCATTGAGATTCCCGCCGGCCCGAGCGTGTGAGCTGGGGACCGTCGTGTCGTCTCTGGGGTGGGGCTGCCGGGATCCTGGGGCAAGGGGTCCCGCGGGGGCGGGGCCGGAGAGATCCCGAGGGGGAGGGGCTCCAGGGGGCGGGGCCGGAGAGCGCCCGAGGGGGAGGGGGTCCCGGGGGCGGGG